>NC_057810.1:296806114-296840011 GCF_018294505.1 Triticum aestivum | reverse complement strand
GGCGCCCCTGCCGAGCCCGCTCCTCCCTCCGTCCGCCCCTGTTCCGTGCGCCGTCGCAATCCCCGTCCTTCGCCCGGTTGGCGCCCGGCGAGCCCCGCCGTGGTCACCAACCCCCCTGCTCCGGCGATCTGCCGGCTCCGCCCGCCCCTGTGGTGCGCCCGAAAGAGCGGGTGCTGGGCACCGTTGCGCCCGCGCCCGTTCGGGCGACAACCGCGCGGCCATGCGCCCGAAAACCGCAAGGCCCCCTGGGGCCAATGACATGGGGGCCCCACGCCCAGAACGGTTTTATAAAAAAATAATAACAATAAAAATAAAATAAATAAATAAATAATAAATAAAAAAATAAATAAAAACAATAAATATAATTAATAAAATTAAAATGATTTAATAAAATTATTAATTAATTAATTAATTAATTAAGTTAATTAATTCGGTTTAATTAAATTAATTAACTAGTACAGTTTAATTAAACTGTAATTAGATTAACCTAAACCCTAATTAACTTAAATATAGAATGACAGGTGGGTCCCACTGGACCCACATGTCAGGGTTGACTCAGTCAACCCCTGTTGACTGCTGACGTCAGCATGGCATCATGCTGACGTCATAAATACTTTTTTTCGAATTAATTAAATAAATAATTAAATTCCAAAATTGTTAAAATCTTTTAAAAATCATATCTTTTAATCCGTAACTCGGATTAAAATATTTTCAACATGAAAGTTGCTCAGAACGACGAGACGATTCCGGATACGCAGTCCGTTCGTCCGCCACACACCCCTAACCTATCGGACTCGCAACTTTTCCCCTCCGGTTCATCAGTCCGAAAACGCGAAACACCGGGAATACTTTCCTGGATGTTTCCCCCTTTCGTCGGTATCACCTACTACCGCGATTGGGCACACCTAGCATCGTTACTTGTCATGTCATGCATCGATATGCATTTGTTTGCATGGTATTCATTGTTTCTTCCCCCTCTTCTCTCCGGTAGACTACGAGACCGACGCTGCTGCTGCACAGTTCGACTACGGAGTTGACGACCCCTCTCTCTTGCCAGAGCAACCAGGCAAGCCCCCCCCTTGATCACCAGATATCGCCTATTCTACTCTATACTGCTTGCATTAGAGTAGTGTAGCATGTTACTGCTTTCCGTTGATCCTATTCTGATGCATAGCCTGACATTGTTGCTACACCTGTTGATACCTTACCTGCAATCCTAAATGCTTAGTATAGGATGCTAGTTTATCATTATTGGCCCTACATTCTTGTCAGTCTGCCTTGCTATACTATTGGGTCGTGATCACCTGGGAGGTGATCACGGGTATATACTATACATACATACATACTATACAGATGGTGACTAAAGTCGGGTCAGCTCGAAGAGTACCCGCGAGTGATTCACGGATTGGGGGCTGAAAGGACCTTTGTCCCGACGGCCCTCTGTGTGGATCTTTGTGGCGGAGCGACAGGGCAGGTTGAGACCGCCTAGGAGAGAGGTGGGCCTGGCCCTGTTCGGCGTTCGCGGACACTTAACATGCTTAACGAGATCTTGGTATTTGATCTGAGTCTGGCTACGAGCCTATACGCACTAACCATCTACGTGGGAGTAGTTATGGGTATCCCGACGTCGTGGTATCAGCCGAAGCACTTCAGACGTCAGCGACGGAGCGGCGCGCGCCGAATTGGACTGGAACGCCACTAGGCTAGGTCTGCTTTCGGCCGCCCACGCAACGTGCAGGTGTGCTCAGGGCGATGGGCCCAGACCCCTGCGCGCTTAGGTTTAGACCGGCGTGCTGGCCTCTCTGTTTTGCCTAGGTGGGGCTGCGACGTGTTGATCTTCCGAGGCCGGGCATGACCCAGGAAAGTGTGTCCGGCCAAATGGGATCAAGCGTGTTGGGTTATGTGGTGCACCCCTGCAGGGAAGTTAATCTATTCGAATAGCCGTGATCTTCGGTAACAGGACGACTTGGAGTTGTACCTTGACCTTATGACAACTAGAACCGGATACTTAATAAAACACACCCGTCCAAGTGCCAGATACAACCGGTGGTCGCTCTACCTCAGGGATATGAGGAGGGGATCGCCGGGTAGGATTATGCTATGTGATGCTTTTGGAGATGCTACTTGGAGGACTTCAATCTACTCTCTTCTACTTGATGCAAGACGGTGGCTGCGAGAAGCGTAGTCTTCGACAGGATTAGTTATCCCCCTCTTATTCTGGCATTCTGCAGTTCAGTCCACTGATATGGCCTCCTTACACATATAACCATGCATATGTAGTGTAGTTCCTTGCTTGCGAGTACTTTGGATGAGTACTCACGGTTGCTTTCTCCCCCCTTTTTTCCCCTTTCCTTTCTTTCTGGTTGTCGCAACCAGATGCTGGAGTCCAGGAGCCAGACGCCACCGTCGACGACGACCCCTACTACACCGGAGGTGCCTACTACTACGTGCTGCCCGCTGATGACGACCAGGAGTAGTTTAGGAGGATCCCAGGCAGGAGGCATGCGCCTCTTTCGATCTGTATCCCAGTTTGTGCTAGCCTTCTTAAGGCATACTTGTTTAACTTATGTCTGTACTCAGATATTGTTGCTTCCGCTGACTCGTCTATGATCGAGCACTTGTATTCGAGCCCTCGAGGCCCCTGGCTTGTATTATGATGCTTGTATGACTTATTTTATTTGTAGAGTTGTGTTGTGATATCTTCCCGTGAGTCCCTGATCTTGATCGTACACATTTGCGTGCATGATTAGTGTACGATTGAATCGGGGGCGTCACAAGTTGGTATCAGAGCCGACTGCCTGTAGGAATCCCCCTTCCAACTCCTTGGCCGAAGTCGAGACTAGTCATTACAAAACTTTTACTAACTTGGCTGTGTGCCTTACGGGCCCACATCGCCATTGGGTGGTAGTAGGATCTTTTATTCCTCGACCTATGCTCTGGGACTCTGACATCTCTTCTATTCGGGTTAAACGATTTTTACTAAAATCTGACTTTAGGTTCTCGAAAATACTTTCTCCCAGAGAGCCCCTTCAGTCCAGGTGATCGCCGGCTACACCAGAAGATTTCGAAGTTACTCGCCGAAACTCTTTTGAGACTTTGTGCCCGTTGCCTTTGCAATTCCCTACCATCGACCATCCTCCACAACGTCAACAAGCTTGAACGAGCCTTCCTATGGTCCGGCTCAGAAAAGACATCGGGGGCCAAATGCAAAGTGAACTGGGAGACAGTTTGTCGGCCTCTTTCGTACGGAGGGCTTGGGGTCCTGAACACCTCCAAGTTTACGAGGGCTCTCCGGTTACGATGGCCGTGGTACGAATGGAAAGAGCCCAACAAGATGTGGGTGGGGATGGAAAACCCATGTGATGCGGAGGACCTCAATTTTTTCTATGCCTCAACCACCATCACCGTTGGTAACGGACCTCATTACAAAAATTTTTCTATGCAGTCTTGTATATCATGTATGCATATGTTACTTGGCATCTCAATCTCTATGAATGCATATTAATACTTTCAGTTATCTCTTTGATAAAATGCACCCTCTTTTATCGCATTTTGAAAATGGAGATTCATATTACCATGCCTTCTTATGTGTAATGATGTATTGATGTGATGAAAATAGTCAATACTCATTATTTTTCCAATCAGGGGCGACAATTCTTTTTATGGATAAAAGTAAACAGTCAGAATTGTCATGTTTTCCTGGGCGTCGCAGATAACTTTGTTTAATATCAATTTTAAATCTGGATGTCCTGCACTTCGTTATTTTCTTAGATTAAAAGCAATTCTTCAAGCCATGAGAACAAAAAGCAAAGCAGGAACTACATATAGCTCGACTCCAGATACACCTGAATAAAAAGTGGAACTACTTTGCGGATGATACTCTATGCACGATTTGGATTCCCTAACTCAAAGCTTGCCGGCTGCGCGGGCGTCTTTTCCTTTGCGATACTTGGGTCTCCCCCTCTCCGTGTGGAAGCTGAAATTAGTGGACTTCCAATTCCTCGTGGATAAAGTGGCAAGCAAGTTGCCAACGTATGATGGCCGAAACATCACCACCATCGGGCGAACGACCCTAGTCAAGTCCGTGATCACTTCCCAAGTGGTCTACCCCGCCACCCCTTTGGTCATACCGCCAACCATCCTCCACAACGTCAACAAGCTTGAACGAGCCTTCCTATGGTCCGGCTCAGAAAAGACATCGGGGGCCAAATGCAAAGTGAACTGGGAGACAGTTTGTCGGCCTCTTTCGTACGGAGGGCTTGGGGTCCTGAACACCTCCAAGTTTACGAGGGCTCTCCGGTTACGATGGCCGTGGTACGAATGGAAAGAGCCCAACAAGATGTGGGTGGGGATGGAAAACCCATGTGATGCGGAGGACCTCAATTTTTTCTATGCCTCAACCACCATCACCGTTGGTAACGGAGCGAGGACACCCTTTTGGGACTCTCCTTGGCTTCTTGGGCGTTCGCCAAAAGACATTGCCCCTCTCATCTTCAAAGCCTCCAAGAGAAAAAGTTGGAAGGTCAGGGAGGCCCTCAAGCACAACGCGTGGATCCTCAAGATCAAAACCCCCACCAACGTAACCGCCGAGCACATCACACAGTTCTTCACTCTTTGGATGCTTCTTAATGAGGTCCATCTTGACGAGCTCACCGATGATGAAATCATTTGGAAGCATACGAGCAATGGAAGTACTCCGCGACTTCCACATACAGAGCGCAATTTCTAGGGATGGTCTTGTCGCCCATGGACAGGATGGTTTGGAAGGTTTGGGCGTCTCCAAAAGTAAATTTTTTTGCTTGGCTAGCTCTTCAAGATAGAATCTGGACGGTGGATAGATTGGCAAAGCGAGGATGGCCAAATTGTGATGTTTGCCCTCTCTGCAAGAGAGTGCAAGAGTGTGAGCCCCATCTCTTCTACAAGTGCCGCTACACCCGGCGCCTTTGGTCTCTGGTCATTGGGAAATTCCCCATGCTCGGGCTCGACACTTCCGCTTGGCCCTTGTTTGAAACCGTTCAACACTGGTGGGCAAGCACTTGCGTCGAAGGAATGCCAGATCGTCAAGCCAAGGCCTCCATCACCATGCTAGTCTCATGGACAATTTGGAACAAGCGGAACGCAAGAGTTTTTAAGCATAAGAGTGCCCCACCGCCAATCTTGCTTTCGTCCATCTCTACCGAGGCAAACCTTTGGGTCATCGCCGGAGCTAAGAAATTAGGGTCTTTTATCGCACGCGAGTAATCCGCATGTGGTGTATTTCGGTGGCGTGTAACAAACTCTATTCTCTCTTATTTAATGAATGAGGCAAAGCTTTTGCCTCCGTTTCAAAAAAATTTTTTTGGTCGGCGCTTGATCCGGCGGCTGTGCATCACTTGCCTATGCAGCTATATTCATGCATGGTTGGATCCGTTGCATCTGCATGGTTGGATCCGTCGCATCGTCCAACAATCATCTAAACAATGTCGTCCCTATAGCAGCGCTCAATAAAAAGCAAAGCATGGCCCAGAAACCACATAGCAGCTCCACGCATTCACCACCAGAGCAAACACCAAACCAAATCCCATATCCACTCCCTCAAAAAAGAATCACATATCCACAGCAGCGTTATCAATTATCATAGACTAGACAGACACAAACTTCTCCAGTTTCTTGTAACTAAAATCTGACCAGAACTCTCTTAATAGCGCAAAAAAAAAATAACTAGTACAACCAGATAGTATGAACTACTATTATATTGCAATCTCCTATTATCCATAACTTTTAACTAACAGTGACCAAAGCCTAAACAGCTCATCTCCTCAGTCCCACAGCGCAAAGAGAATAGATCACTTGAAGCATTTCGCGTCCAGCAGCGCCTCGCCCTCAAACGGCTCGAGGTCCTCGATCATGGCGCTGACGCGCTCCTTCTGCGCCGCATCAGAGAGATCAACCTTTGCCCAGTCATAGAGGGCCATGTCGTACACCTCGTCCATGACAAACTGGGGGATCTCAGGGCCACGGAAGAGCCAAAGCCCCTTGACCTTGAAAGGTGGCTGGGAGCCTATCACAAGCATCTTGCCAAAGGCGTACTTGCGGCACAAGTCCATCCGCTGCAGGAACCCACCCACCTTGTTCATGGTCACGAAGGACACGGTGTTCTCCTCGTTGTACTTGAAGTCGCAGAACCACAGGGAGTAGCCCTCCGGGTCATACATGTCCCAGAAGCCTGCAACACAGAGAGAAGATGAGTAGCTTGACGTGGTTGCAACTTTTTTTTTCCGGATTTTACAATGGAGCTGACCTTTTATGGCAACCTCCCGGAAGTTGGTCTTGGTGTTGGAGTACAGCTTCTTCCATTCATCAAGGATCATTTTGCTTGGAGGAAGCAAATCAAGAGCATTCTTTGGCTTTGGTTTTGGTGCCTCCTCTTCCTCCTCTGCTTTCTCAACTGGCTCTGGCTTCTGGGCCTCCTTCTTGGCTTCCTTCTTCTTTGCTTCCTTCTTGGCATCCTTGGGCTTTTGCTCCTTTGGTGCCGCAGCCTTCTTTTGAACTGGTGGGACGGACTCTGCCTGCTTCACATCCCCCATGACCTTCTTCATGTTTGGCTGGTTAACCATGGTCCAGAAGTACCTTTCCACGTGAGGGAACACGGATGTGAAACTCTTGGTCATGATCCGAGTGAAGCCATGGTAAAGGTTGCATGCCATCACAATATCAGCAAGAGTCACGGAATGCCCAACAAGATACGTGTTTGATGCAAGGTGTGTGTCAAGGGCACCCAACGCTCTCTTCAAGGCAGTAATAAATGTGTCCTCTATCTGTTGGGCCACAAGAAGATTAGACCCACATTTTTCAATGTAAAGAACATACTGTATGTACATGATCACCTCATAGCCGCACTTACCACAGCAACATATGGGTAGAATCCTAGACGTGGGTACAGCCATTTTCCAATGTTAGCATCAACCTCCGTGGCAGAAAAGTCAATCCATTGCTCAATGTGCGCCTGAGCCGAACAAAAAATCTTTTAAGAAGATGCGCAATTGACAAGTAATGTCTGGAATGAATATCAAACAACACTCACGTATTCCATCAGTGAAGATCCGTAAAGTGGGTTGTCAGCCTTCATGCGAGCAACTTTAGGAAGATGAGAGAGAGAGAGAGAGTTAAGTACTAAATCAAAATAAATGTCCATGAAAGATTAAAGAAGCATCATTTGGTTGCTATTTTACCATATCGTGCGATGGCATTGCTCTCAAAAACAGGACCGTCAGGAGTCTCAAGAAGAGGAACCTGCAAAAGAAGTACCCACTATTAGGTTTGTTTTATTGCATAAATCTTGAGAAGAAGTTTATTGCATACCTTTTCGATAAGATTCATCTTGAGAAAGTCTGGAGTATGGTTGTAGACACCCATCTGAAAGTCCTTCACCAGCTCAACATTGACGCCGCTGTATTCAGCGGCAATGAGTGCCTTAAACGCATTCTTGTTTCCACTGCCAGCATGCAACACCTGCGCAAATACAAAAACACGAAAAATGAGAATATAAGAACCATGACAAAGAGTGCTAATGATACTGTGATTACCCCCCCGGCCAAAAATAAATAAAATGATACTATGATTGCATGAGAATACGAGAACTATGACAAAGGGATGCAATGATACCAACAAAAAAAGGGTTAATGAATCAATCAACCAAAATAAACAGAATAGTTCAGGCAAACTAACGAGATCACCGAATTAACTATGTTTGGGCAAGCCAACCCCCAATTGACCCCTTCTTGAAGGGAACAGAAGGATGACAAGGAATGCATCGCTAGCCAATGCAGCAGGAGCAGACAGACTCCTCGGTTCATCGCGAGTATGGTAACCCCAACGAACAATCTAGTGCCGAGCCCGAGTCCCGAGATCATGTCAATTATGACGGTAAACCAGCACGATCGCCAGATCAAGTTCAAACCACGCAGTAAACCACTCAATTAACTAGGCGCCCGAGCAAATCGAATCCAACGGCGCAAGAAAAAACTAAACTAAGACCATGGAACGAACAGAGTGGAATGAAGAAACACAGACCAGCTCCATGTTGACACGGCCCGCCGCTAGCCCCGCTCGATCTCAGATCTGCACGGGAGCAATCGAGGAGAGAAACGAGCAGTGAGATCGACGAACGATTATACGCCACAAAGCATTCAAGTATTTTCTTGAAGAAGAAACAGAGGATCCTTACGGTTGGCGCCCGCTGAGATCGCGGGAGCAGCACAGGAGTAGAGACCAGGCAAAAGGTCCTAGTGATGAAGGAGGCGGCAGCGGGAGGCGAGGTGGGCTTCGTGGCCCGTCTGAACGCTACTTGTATGAACCGAAGCCGTGGCGGCCACGCCTGCTCCCCAGTTTGCTGCCACGAGGACGATCGTTTGTTTCGTGGCTCTTACGTTGGGCTCGCCGGGACACAAGACTAAGCGTTACGATAGGGCTTGCACTTGAGAATGGGTTTTCGGCAATGAAACTGAGGCTGGTTCTTTGTTTTTCTTTTCTTTTTGCGAGCGGTTCTTTATTTTTCTTGAACCGGTCTAAGATTTCTTCTTGGCCTGGTTCTTTTAACACAGTAGAAACGCAGACGCTCATACATACGCACATACACTCATCCCTATTTCTATGACGCACACACGCATATCCTACCCCTATGAGCACCTTCGAGAAGCTGAGCTGACACATCATCTTGAGATTGATGAAGTCGCCACAGACGCTTTCGTCGTCGACGGGAACGTCTTTCTTCCACTGAACGCACATTGCCAGAAGGCCTGAAATAAATATAGGAAAATGCGAGCACCGGCGTCAAGTCTAGAACTTAAACCCTGATGGACTGGGGATACCATTGTCCTCCTAATAACCATCCACCCCCAAGTTGGTTCACCTTTTTTCCTTGGCTAACACGTTTAGGATGTTTTTATTTTTAAGAACAAAGTGCAAGGAGCGTTCGACTTTAAATTAATACAACCCAAGCACAGACGTCATCCAAAAACAATACAGATCCAACATAGCATCACTAGGGTTTGGAACATGAAACTAAAACTTGGGCATCAACGTAGGCTCAAGAAAGACCCAAAAGGCTGCCACTACCTTAAGGGGTGGAAGCCGGAAGGAGACATTTTGCATCTTGCTGATCACCAATCACATGTCCTCACCGTCCCTTCACTTCCCGAGCGGCATCCACTGCTGCAGAACAAATTACATTTGAATAGACAATCGGCAAGGTGAGACGGGGAAACAACCTTGATTGTAAGTTTGTTGCGAATTTGCCACATGGCTTGTAAAAGTGCTCCGACACAATGACACATAACACGCTTAGGTGCACTACATAACGAATTCAGCAGAGAGAAAATCAGCATCCGAGGGAGGCACTCCACGCAAAGCGCGGTAACGAATATTTTAAAAAGACCTCTTAGCATCTTTCCACACCACACAAAGAGCCCGTTACACTTACCTGGGGAAACATCAGATGATACCGTGACTTAGGTGATACCATGATATAGGCTCTTGGAAGCCGTTGGATCTCAGAACCGACGGCTCCCGAGAGCTCTTGAACATTTTGCAAAAAGTCATCCAAATGTCTAAAAATTGCGCGCAAGTACTAGAGCTTCTCAAATGTCGTCGGATCTTAGGTCGACCAAGAAGCTTAGGTGATACCATGACACATGCTCTTGGGAGCCGTTGGATCTCAGATCCGACTGCTCCCGAGAGCTCTGAAATATTTTGCAAAAATGTCATCCAAATGTCTCAAAATTGCGCACAAGCACTGAAACTTCTCAAATACCGTGTTGGATCTTAGATCCAACGGCATAGAAACTCATATCACCTAAGCCTTGGTATCACCTCAAACTTTCCCACACTTAGCTACGTCGGTGGATTTCGTGAGGCGGTTCCTAAGAAATTGCCAAAGATTTTTTTTTTCAATTTGAGAGGAAGGCTCGCGTCCTACCACCAGTGGACAAATGTTTCTTACCAATAATGGTAGTTACCACCACTTACGTTTTGCATGTTGTAGGTAATATCTGTCAAAACTGAAAGTATGTACGTGTAGTATGTAGTATATAACAATGTTTAGGTAGTATATATACTACTTTCCATGTAGTATGTATCATATTTTGAGTATACTCTTTTTTGTGTACAAATATGTACGTATTTCACAAATATAATAAAAATCATGGGCTCATGTGCAATTTTTTCATGTAACTCATTTTGAATTATCTTATATATAGTACATGAACATACTCAAAATGATAAATTAGTATATATACTACCACATGGTAGTATATGAGACATGTGGGGTAACTACCTCGGGTGGTATATTTGACCGAGAATTGGTTAGAGGCCATTAGGTACCACGACACCGCGTCTAGTTCGCTTGTCTGATGAATGCCTCTAAGCCGCTCGGAAAGAGATTGCCAACAAACTGTCTCACCAGAGGAAAACTTACGGAGGAAGGCCATCACCGAAGTGGAGGAGTGCGGCGCATCAGCCGTCAAGATATCCAGCTCCACCACTATGGAGTACATATCTCGGTGGTTGTTCCCTCTCAGTGATCCTTCCCTATGGCTATCACCCCACACTTATGGAAGTTCAGCTCATTGTCTCGGCAATTATGGTGATAAAGTTTTGTCCAACATATATTCGCGAATAAAAAAATATTTAATTTTTTAGAACGAAGGCTCAAGCATAGTCCGGCTTTGAATTAACAAAGCCATCAACCGACTGAAATAACATCGAACAACTTACCAAAAAAGGAAAGGAAACCGCTAATACATATACGATATATCAAGAGAGCAATTTTGTTCCCCTCCCACGAAAGGCAAAGAGGAGGTGACAATCCCTATCATTCACTATTGCCCGGCTAGTGAGTTCCTCTTCCCTCCGACTACCACTTCGGTGGCATATGGGTGGAGGGAAATCCAGGGCTTCATGCTTGGCTAGTAATAGACATGCTAGGTTGGTTTTCAAGACAACAATTCATTGATGGAGTTGGCGCCACTATGTAGAATAAATTTATCCCCACTGCAATGCCAATGTAGGGATCGTTTCTGAGGCGACATAGAGTGCATGGAGATCATTTTGTACATGTGTCTACTAGTGCTTGTTGCTTCTGATGGCGACAACAATGTACAGTGGTTGACTTCCCTAGCGTTAAGTTGGAGGTTGCACGCAGATCAGCACGGTCGTCTTTGTCAATTCAATCTACCAATAGACGACACACACTGGGCCAAAAGAGCATGGAGATTGGTCAATGAACACACCACAATGATGTGTGATCTGTCTTCGACGATAGTGCTTGCTTCGCTCCGTAAGCATGAACATGATGGTATTTCGACGAATCTTTGATGTGTGACATTTGTCTTCCTTTTCTCTGGCAACCACTTCTTGGCGATGGGTGGCAACCACCGAAATAATTTCATGGGATTTTTCTGTGATGCATAGTCGTCGCCACCACAATTCTCTTCCCGGAGGGCAGATCTAGTCTCCGAGAGGGGGATTCTTCACCATCATCATCATCATCATCCTCTCCTCTATCACCACCATCATGATCTCTGAGAGGTTGGTTTTGTTTTGATTTCTGTTATGTTTTTTGTTTTGATTTTTTGTTTTCATTCTGGTTCCTCTATTTTTTCCTTGTCTTCCTCACTTTTTATTTCTTCTTCCCTTTTCAGTTACTTTTCTTATTAAACGGTGAACGTGTTTTTAGACACGACGAACATTTTTAATAAACGCCGAATATTTCTTTAAACACGATGAATATTTCTTAATACATGATGAATATTTTTTAATACACTACACGCTGAACACGTTTCCAATACGGTGAACCATTTGTAATGTGTGGTGACATTTTTCAAGTATGTGATGAACATTTTACAAACACGTGCTAAACTTTTTAAATATGCAGTGATCTTTTTTTGTTTATTATTATCATATTAATATTTCAACACTGTTTTAGTATTTATAATAATAATAATAATAATAATAATAATAATAACAATAACAATAATTTAACAAACATACTTTTAGATTTTTACCGATAAAAAAATATATATTCTAGAAAAAAAGGAAAAACGTAAATGTGGTGCTCCACTTCCAGCCCACATATTCTTGTGTGGGTGTTTCCCCATCAATTTGGGTTCTCAGGAAGCTAGGAACCATACCTTGCATTAAGTAAGATGGAAGGATTGCTCGCCTTAAGAGTCCACAACAATAGTCCATGTTGGGTCTGCAGGATGGTGTGTATCGAAGCTAGCCATTGCGTAAGCGCCAGGTTCGTGTTGAATACTAGGGTGCATACTACTTATAAAGAAAAACATCAGTTTTCTATTGTTTTTTGCAGTTTTTTTGTTTTTTGTTTTTCTTTGTTTTCATTGTTTTTTCATTTCTTTCTCAATTTTTACTGGTTTATTTTTCATTTCTTTCTTTTTGTTCAGTTCTCTTTATTACTTCTCCCAGTTCTCACTGTTTTTTTCTTTTTTCTTTGTTTTACTTCAGTTATGTTTGTCACTTTCTCGTTTTCATCTATTTTCTTGTTTGCTCTCTCTCAGGTTTCACTGGTTTTCTATACACATTTTTGGTATATATTGAATACATTATTTTAATATACGCTTAGCAATTTTTCAATTCTTGATTAACATTTTGGAAATACCTGGTTAACATTTTTTAATACATGCTCAACATTTTTCTGTACACATTTACCATTTTTTTCAATAGCTTGATTAACATTTTTTGAATACAAGTTTAAGATTTTCTAAATGCATGATTAACATTTTTCTATACACATTTAAAAAAATCAAGTACAAGTTCAACATTTTTAATATATGATCAACATTTGTTCTATACACATTAACTTTTTTCCAATACAAATTTAACATTTTTTAATACATGGTCAACAATTTCTCTATACAAATTTAACCTTTTTCAAATACTTGTTCAACACTTTTTAAAATAGTTGATTTACATTTTTATATACATGATATTTGTTTCATCATTTCTCTAATACATGGTCAACATTTTTCTATACACATTTAAGTTTTGTGTAATGCTTGATTAATATTTTTTTTCAAATAGTTGTTCAACCTTTTCTTTTCAAATTCTTGATTGCATTTTTTAAATACATGACCATTTTTTTCATACACATTGTATTTTATTGTATACATTTTTCGTATATGTGACAATCATTTTCTCTGTACACATTTAACATTTTTGAAATGCTTGGTCAACATTTCGAAAATGTTTTGTGTAGAGTATTTTTGCAATATATACATCTAAATATTTATATTATAAAGTAAAATAAAAAATAAAAGCAGAAAACGAAAAAAGAAACATGAACAAAAAAGAAAAAAACGAGCTGTGTCCTTGTGTGCGCCTGGGCCGGCCCATCTGAAGCTCCCCATCAGGCGAGGGATCCCTAGGAAGCGAGACGCTAAATCCTATTCGGCGCTCTCTGTGCCCGCTACAGTATAATTAGCAAACGGGCGCATAGCCCCTTCTCCGCTGGGCCGACCATCCAGCTTTTTTCTCTGTTTTTTAACCCGTAAAAAATGAGTGCTAGTGTTGCGACTCAAACCAGGGATGTCCTGCTTAATTCTTAGCTGCAGTAACCACCCCGTCATCCCCAACTGGACTGCTAACTTTCATCTTTTTATGTATTTTCTTCGTTCTTTTTTCTTCTGTCATTTTTTTATTTTTATTCTTCCCGAGTTTGATTTTTTTTTCAAATTCGTGAATTTTTCCTTCAAAATTGCTTATCCTTTATCAAATTTGAGGATTTATTTTTCAAATTTGATGAACTTTTATCAAATTCAATGATTTTTTTTTCAAAACCGATGATCTTTTTCAAATTTGATATTTTTTTCCCAAATTCGCCAAATTTTTTTCCAAATTAGATGAACATTTTTTCAAATCTGATGAAATTTTTCAACACTGGTAAAATTATGCCAAAATTGATGAACTATTTTTCAATCAATGAACTTTTTTAAAAAGTGATGAACTTTTTATTCAAAATTGATGAAATTTTTCCAAATTTCATGAATTTTTTCCCAAAATTTGGTGAACTTTTTCAAAATTGATGAATCTATTATGAACTTTTTAGTGAATTTATAATTTTTTTGTGAACTTTATGTAGTCAACAGTCCAGTACCTGAGTAGTGATCCATGCTGGTGGTGAAAGGTCAACTAGCGTCATTTTTATACAAGTTAACCAGCGATCGTGTGCTATAAAAAAACTAACGGTCATGGGGATTGAGCGATGGAGGGAATCGAAGGAACCCTCATGTATATGGGCTGGCATAAGAGGGGCGTGGGTGGGCGCTGCAACCCTGTACGCACGCAGAGGGAGCCGACGAGGATGTCCCAAGCGCCTCAACACCGCTTAGATAGTTGGCGCTCGAATGCATGCCGTAGTGGGCCGCCCCAACATCGCTTGCTGCCACATGCTAAAAAACAATCAGCAACGAAAATTCCACGATACTTGGGACCCGAACAAAGGTGCCAATGTCGATGGAATTGGAGAGTCAACCACTGCACCAGGATTACATAGCTGCGTTCTATCCGAAAACAGAGCAATTAGACCATACTTCAGTCCCAGCACAAATTATTTGAAAAAAGAAACTAAAATTTGAACAAGAATTCAGGAATTTTAGAAAAGTCATCTATTTTGCTAAAAGCTCACGAATTTTCAAAGAAAATGGTCACAAAAAAAAGTTCATCAATTTAGAAAAAAAGCTTACGAATTTGAAAAATGTTCACCGGATTTTGAGAAAAATGGATTTAAAAAAGCTCATTGTTTTCGATAAAGAAAAGTTCATGAATTTGAAAAAAGTTCAGCAGATTAAAAAAATTCACAAAGTTGAAAACAATTCATCAATTTTGATAGGAAAAGTACATAAATTTTTTCTAAAGAGTTCACAGATTTAAAAAAGTTCATCAATTTTGATAAAAATTTCCCGGGTTTGAAACAAGTTCATCAATTTTGATAACAAAAACAGTTCATGGATTTGAAATAGGTTCATCAATTATGATAAAAGAAACTCCACGCATTTGAAAAAGTTCATCGATTTTGGGAAAAGGATCACAGATTGACAAATTCGAATAATGTTTGTGAATTCTAAAACAAAAAATCACTGGATTTTGGATAAAGCAAGTTCATCAATCCCGATAAAAAAAGTTCATGCATTTTGAAGCAAAGAAAGGAAAAAGGAAAAGGAAAAGAGAAAAGAGAAAAGAGAAAAGAAAATAAAAAAAGAAAAGAAGAAAGAAGAAAATAAGAAAAATGATGTAACTAAGCCCGTTAGTTGGGTTATCTAATGGGCTACAACAGATGGCACTGAAATATAGGTCACAAGATTGAATCATGTGTGCACCCATTTTTTGCAGTTCAAAAACCGAAAACAAAACATAAATGGGCCGGCCCGGCGCGGAGGGAGAGGGGGTGTGTGCGCCCGTTTGCGCCGATGCCTTTAATCGGCACAGCGGACGCCGAAAAGGGTTTGGCCCAAATGTGCGCCCCTATTTGGCAAGCGAGACATAAGGGCGCCCATTTTGGCCAAATCTTATTTGGCGCCCGCTGCGCCGATATTAAAGGCATCGACGCAAACGGGCGCACACACCCCCTCCTTGCCGGGCCGGCCCATTTTATGTTTTCTTTTCCGGTTTTTGAACTTGAAAAAAGAGGCACACAGGTGATTCCATCCCCGTGACCTATATTTAGCCCACTAGACAACCGAACTTACGTGCCTGGTTATATTATTTTCCTTATTTTTTTAATTTTCTTTTCTCTTTTCTCTTTTCTCTTTTCTTGTTTCTTTTTCCCTGTTACCCTTTTCCTTTCTTTTCTTCAAAATGCGTGAAGCTTTTTTTATCAGGATTGGTAAACTTATTCTTTCCACGATCTAGTGATTTTTTGTTTCAGAATTGATGAACATTTTTCGAATTTTTCAACTTTTTGTAAATCTGTAAACCTTTTCCTAAAACCGATGAACTTTTTCAAATGCATGAACATTTATTTTTATCAAATCCATGGACCTTTTTCAAATCCGTGAATTTCTTTTATCAAAATTGATGAACACTTTTCAAATTCGTGACCTTTTTTTATTCAAAATTGATGAACTTTTTTTTAAACCTGTGAGTTTTTTTTCAAACTTGTGAACTTTTTCCATCAAAATCGATGAACCGTTTTCAACTCTGTGATTTTTTATAATCTGATGAAGTTTTTTCAAATTCTTGAACTTTTTTTAATCAAAATAAATGAACTTTTCTGAAATATATGTTTTTTTTTTCTCAAAATCCGGTGAACATTTTCAAATTCTTGAATTTTTTCTAGATTGAAGATTTTTTTGATTTGATGTGAGCATTTTCTTTGAAAATCCATGAACTTTTAGCAAACTAGATGATTTTTTTAAATTCATGAATTCTTGTTCAAATTTTCGTTTCCTTTTTTTCAAATAATTTGTGTTGGGACTGAAGCATGGTCAAATTGCTCTGTTTTTGGAACACAACTATGTAATCCTGGTGCAGTGGTTGACTCTCCAAGTCCGTCGACATTGGCACCTTTGTTCTAGTCCTAGGTCTAGTGGAATTTTTGTTGCTTATTGTTTTTTAGCATCTTGCAGCGAGCGATGCTGGGCCGGCCGCCAACTAGTCTAAGCGGCGTCCTCGGCGCCGAAGAGGAGGTCTCCCCATTTGGATTGCGTTCTTGCAAGTTGTGCTGTTCAGGAGAGGCGGCACAAGCGCATATTTTTGGCTGGGCTATTTCATGGGCTTGGTTCATAACCTTGGCAGGCGAACCATGAAAAAGTAGAAAAGTATGAGACCATAGTGAAAGTTTATTGGGGTGTGCTGCCCGTCTGTCAGCTGATCTTTTTAAAAGTCGGTCGGGTAGCTAGCCGCTAGATTTGGCGTCATCAAGCGGTGACGGACATCCTAACTTTTATAATATAAGTTATGTAGCAGAACCTTTTTGTAACTGAGATCATGTTGCAAAAACGTTTGTAGTTTTTTTTCCAACAGAGTTTATGTTACAGAATATTTTCTACAACAGAGATCGTGTTGCGGAAACATCTGTAGAGTTTTTTCCCCACAAAGATGATATTGCGGATTTTTTTGCAACAAAGATCGTGTTGCAGAAACGTCTATAAATTTTTCGTGTAGATTTTATTTTTGCAATAGAGGTCATATTGTAGATTGTTTTTGCAGCTGAAAGCACGTTTCCCGCAAAAACAAAACAAAAAAAAAACTGAAAGCACGTTGCAGAAGACAAACGAAGAAAAATGAAAACGAATGGCATTCAGTCGTTAGCGATTATAATAAGAAGGAACGGTGATAGGCCCCACATGTGAAACGTGGTGTGCACCTCAAGCAGCCGACGAGGCGCTGTAAATCGGCCGGCTGACGAGAATCTTTTCCCAATTTATTTCGGTCGTTTTGTTTCCCGGTCGCGTCGGCGTCATTCTCTGCGGGGTTCAGTCCGATGGCGCGCACGCCGTGGCGGCGTTGCATCTGGTCCTCTCCACTGGCGTATGGAGTCGAGTCTCCGCCGCCGCAGACATATGGAGGTGAGCTGTGGACACCTCCGCTTTGCCCCTGCAAAACCTACGAGCGCTCTCGTGTCCCGAACGATGACTAAGGGAGCTCCAGCATCGTCCACCACGTGTTCGACGGAATGCCCACACAGATTTCTGAGGATCAGTAGATTCTTGAAAGATGCCACTGCGAATTTGGAGGTTTGTGCACGTATTATTTCCCGTGTTTGCTCGGCCATCGTTTCTCGAGTGGACGTGGCAATGGTAAAAACATCCGTTGCTACTGGTGATACAGATCCACCGGATTTTTGCACATGTGTACATTGTATGGCAGATTTTCACCAGTGATCACCCACTGGTAGAATCAAAGCGTCGTGGATTGCAGTGTTTTTCATATGTCACACCTGCATCGTCAGGAAGCGATGCGGTGGACGCGTGACGGTGGACCCCACAGCCAGTTGGCAGGAGAGACAAGTGGACCGTGGCTTTATAGCCAGCTGTAGCGAATGGGCAAGGGGGCGTTGTGTATAGTGTGATCTCTGAAACTCTCCCCAAACTGTATCTCCTCCCTTGGAAGAAATCCCCTCTCCCAAGTCTCGATCTCATCCCGATTCCCTTCTCTGATCCCCCTAGTACGTAGATGAGTTCGTGACAGTTGGTATTCAGAGCTCAGGTTTCGGCCCAGATTTTTGCTCTGCCGCCACTCTTCCCTCTCGACCGAGCCGTAAAATCCACCGCTGCGGGTGCGGTTTCGCTCCGGCGAGATCTGCGCGAAATCCCCAGCGGGGTTGGCTTGATTCAGAGCGTGTGCGACGGCGCCACCCAGCAAACCTTCGGCTCAAACCCGCCACATCATCACCGCCATGGCTGAATCCACGGGAGAGTTGAAGACGATGCTGCAGGCGCTGCTGCAGCGTTTCGACGAGACCACGCTTGCGGGCGACAAGCAGCACGAGGCCCAGATCGCGTTCAACACGCAAGTCTCGGCGGATCTGGCGCATATCCGCAAGCAGCTGGATCTCACCCAGGCAGACGTCGACGAGGTGCGGCAGCAGCGCGAATCACCTTCTTCACCTGCGGCCACTGCGCCTCACCGACCGAGGGATGCCGACCACCACGACGGCGACACGCAGGCCTCCGCGGTCACGGCGATGGAGCATGCGCGCGGGCCTCTTCCTCAGGGCCCTGCTGTGCGCCTCGCCAACAACGGGCCGCCCCTGCTGCCGTTGCGACATCCTCCCCAGTTCACGGGCGCAGGGCAGCCGGCGGCGTTCATGGCGGGCCGCGACGCGCACCACGGACCGCGCGACGAGTACATGGTCAAGCCGCCCAAGCATGATTTCCCTCACTTCGACGGTGACTCGCCCAGCCTCTGGATCGACCGATGCATCACCTACTTCGAGCTGTACCGAGTTCCGCCGCACAGTTGGGTGACCACGGCCTCTCTCTACATCGATGGCCATGCGTCACGCTGGTACCAGGCATACAGGCAGACACACCGTGCGCCGAACTGGGAGGAGTTCACCGCGGCCATCATCAGCGAATTCGTGCCAGACGAGTTCGAGACAGAGATGCACCAGCTGCTCCAGCTTCGTCAGACCGGCACCGTCGCCGAGTACAGAACGGCGTTCGAGACACACATGTACCACCTGCTCGCCCTTGACGCGTCGCTCAATCCCAAGCTGTTCGTCACGCAGTTCCTGCTGGGTTTGCGCGACGATCTAGGGGCGGCAGTCCGCCTCCAGGAGCTGTCCAGTCTCACACGCGCGGCGGTGTTGGCCCGGATCGTCGAAGAGGAAGTGGGCACACAACATGCTTGACCGCGCATTATTCCGGCGGGCCAGCCACCACCACCACCACCACCCCTCCAGCTTCCTCCGCGGGCCCCGACGGCGCCGCGGCCTGGCGCCGTGGGCGTGCCCAACGACGATCTGGCGCGAGAGCGTCAACTGCGCGAGCACCGGCGTGCCAACGACCTCTGCTTCAAGTGTGGAGATCGTTACTCCCGCGACCTTCGGTGTAAGCCTGCAACTCAGTTGCTCACAATCCACGTCGGCGACTATGGAGAGGTTCTCAGCGATGACGCGGTGCATGCCCTGGACCTGCTCGACGCCCCAGCAGAGCAAGAGCCTGCACCGGAATGTTGCGTGCTCTCCACACACGCGGTTGCCGGTACGGAGTCGCCGCGCACCATCCGTCTGCGCGCGCTCGTCGGCAATCAGGTGATGCTGCTGTTAGTCGACTCCGGGAGCACACACAGTTTCGTCTCCAAGGAGTTCGCCGAGAGTGTGCACGCGGTTTCTGTGCCCGTGCCCGCGGTGGAGGTCCGGGTGGCCAACGGCGAGCGCATGACGTGCAACAACATGGTAAAGGGACTGAACTGGTGGATTCAAGGACACACGTTCGCCACAGACATGAGGCAACTGGATTTGGGTGCTTATGACGGCGTGCTCGGCATGGACTGGCTGGAGCAGTTCAGCCCGATGACTTGTCACTAGCTGGAGAAGACACTGACGTTCGAGCACCAAGGCGCCATGATCACTCTGCAAGGTGTTCGTCCAAAGCAGAACGACAAGCTGGAAGAAATCGAGCCCGATCAGGTGCGCAAATGGCAAGCTGGGAATGACATTTGGTACATGGCAGTCCTTGATCTGCCCCGTGCACTGGAGCCGCAGATTACCAAGATGCCACCCAGTGTCCAGAGTGTACTGACGGACTTCACGGACGTGTTCGCTGACCCGAAGGGCTTGCCTCCCCATCGCCGCTACGACCATGCAATCACCCTCGTCGACGACGTGCGCCCGGCGAACTCGCGCCCTTACCGCTACTCGCCACTACAGAAAGACGAAATCGAGCGCCAGGTGCAGGAGATGCTGCAGTCCGGCGTGATTGAGCACAGCATGAGCCCCTTCACCGCGCCCGTGCTGCTCGTCAAGAAAAAGGACGGCACCTAGCGTTTTTGTGTCGACTATCGTCGGCTCAACGAGGCCACTGTCAAAAACAAGTTCCCCTTCCCCATTATCGATGAACTGCTCGACAAATTAGCGGGCGCGACATTCTTCTCCAAACTGGATCTTCGCGCTGGCTACCATCAGATACGCATGCGCGCGGGCGATGAGGAGAAGACCGTGTTCAAGACCCACCATGGCCATTTCCACTTTAAAGTCATGCCATTCGGCCTGACGAATGCTCCGGCAACATTCCAGTGCCTCATGAACGCGATCTTCGCCAAGTACGTCCGTAAGTTTGTCATAATATTCCTTGATGACATTTTGATCTTCAGCGAAACCTTGGAGGAGCACCTGGAACACCTTCGCCTCGTCCTCGCCCTGCTCCGGGAGCACTAGTTGTACGCCAAGGAGTCCAAGTGTTCGTTCGCCTAGGCCAGTATCTCCTACCTGGGCCACATCATCTCCAAGGAGGGCGTCGCCACGGACCCCGAGAAGACGCAGGCTATGGTCGCGTGGCCTACTCCAACAAACGCGACTGAACTTCGCGGCTTCCTCGGCCTCACCGGCTACTACCGCAAGTTCATCGCGCACTATGGCATCATCGCCAAGCCGCTCACAAGCTTGCTGACCAAGAAGGGCTTCGAGTGGACAGAGAAGGCGCAGGTGGCCTTCGATCTCCTCAAGCGAGCAATGGTGACCGCGCCAGTGCTCGCGCTCCCAGATTTCGAGCGCCCGTTTGCGATCGAGACGGATGCCTGTGACACCGGCGTTGGCGCGGTGCTGGCACAGGAAGGGCACCCGGTGGCGTTCCTCAGCAAGGCCCTGGGGGTGCGCAACCAGCGGCTCTCAGTGTATGAGAAGGAGTTCATTGCCGTCATGATGGCAATCGAGAAGTGGCGAGCATACTTGCAAAGGGGCCCCTTCACCATCATCACCGATCACAAGAGTCTCTGCAACCTGCAGGATCAGCAGCTCGCCACGGACCTGCAACGCAAGGCCATGGCCAAGCTGGTCGGACTCCAATTCCAGTTCCGCTGCCGTCGTGGCAGTGAAAACGGAGCCGCGGATGCTCTTTCCCGCGTGGGCGCGTCGCTGAACCTGGACGCGCTCTCCCTGTGCCAGCCCGCATGGGTTCAGGAGGTGGCAAACTCATACGCCACCGACGCTGACGCACAGGATCGTCTGGCTCAGCTCGCGATCCACAACCCGGACGACGAGGGTTACGAGCTCTACAAGGGCCTCATCCGCAAGAAGGAGCGCCTGTGGATCGGCAAGAACACGGCCTTGCGCACCAAGATCATCAGCGCGCTGCACGACAGCGCGATAGGTGGCCACTCTGGCGCCACGGCCACCTACCAGCGCATCAAGAAGCTTTTTGTGTGGGATGGATTGAAGGCCGATGTCACCGACTACGTGCGGCAGTGCCCAGTGTGTCAGCACGCCAAGCACAAGCATTCCAAGCCGGCGGGCACGCTCACGCCATTGCCCGTGCCAACCACTCCCTGGCGCGACCTGACCATGGACTTCGTGGAAGGATTACCAGCGTCGGAGGGCTTCGATTCCATCATGGTGGTAGTGGATCGGCTCACCAAGTCAGCACACTTCATTCCGCTTCGTCACCCATTCAAAGCTCCCCAAGTGGCCAAGGTTTTCTGGGATCATATCGTCAAGTTGCACGGCATTCCGAGCTCCATTGTCTCCGACCGTGACGTGTCTTCACCAGTGCTCTCTGGCGCGAGCTCTTTGCCAGCGCAGGCACCAAGCTGCTCTTCTCTATGGCATACCACCCCCAGACAGACGGCCAGAGTGAGCGAGTCAATCAGTGCATGGAAATGTACCTGCGATGCGCGGTGCACGACGCGCCCCGGCAATGGCGCCGCTGGTTGCCGACCGCGGAATTCTGGTACAACTCGTCTTTTCATTCCTCCATCAAATGTTCCCCCTTCAAGGCTCTGTACGGTGTGGAGCCCAACATCGGCGCCATGGCATTCTGGGATGACAATACGGTGCCCATGATCGACGGCGAGCCCTGGGACTGGTGCGTGCATACGGCACGGCTTCGCGAGCACATTCTTCGTGCCCAGCACAGGTTCAAGAAACAGGCTGATCAGCACCGCACGAAGCGCTCCTTCGAGGTGGGTGATCATGTTCTCCTCAAGCTCCAGCCCTATGCACAATCATCCGTGGCGAACCGGCCTTGTGCTAAGCTGGCTTACAAGTACTTCGGGCCCTTCGTGGTGCTCGACAGAATCGGCAAGGTGGCGTACAAGTTGGAGTTGCCGGCAGACAGCAGGATTCACCCTGTCTTTCACGTATCCCAGCTCAAGCCGTTCACTCCCAACTACACCCCGGTCTTCGCCGAGCTGCCACGACCGCCAGACCTCACCGGCCAAGACGAAGAACCAGTGAAGATCCTGGAGCGGCGCATGGTGAAACGTGGCAACAGCGCGATGGTGCAAGTCAAAGTGCGCTGGCGCCACGACCGGACGGCAACGACATGGGAGGATTACGACACTCTGCGCCGCCGCTTCCCTCACGCACCGGCGTGGGACACACCAGCCGCCGACGAGGCCGACCAACAAGCTGCAACTGAAGAAGGAGCTCATTCTGAAGAAGAGGGGAATGTCACACCTGCATCGCCAGGAAGCGATGCAGTGGACGCGTGACGGTGGACCCCACCAGCCAGTTGGCAGGAGAGACAAGTGGACCGCGGCTTTATAGCCAGCTGTAGCGAATGGGCAAGGGGGCGTTGTGTGTAGTGTGATCTCTGAAACTCTCCCCCAAACTGTATCTCCTCCCTTGGAAGAAATCCCCTCTCCCAAGTCTCGATCTCATCCCGATTCCCTTCTCTGACCCCCCTAGTGCGTAGATGAGTTCGTGACATCATATTGCGGTGGAAGTAGGTTATACTTACTTATAGAAAAGCAATGGAGTTAAGTTTGTGTAGTAAAACAGTCCGAAGAATATGTTTCTACTCACCATCATTTTGCATTTTATTCTGGATGAGAGGAAAACAACGACCGGGCTTTTGACGTCTAGTAGTGGCCAAACCTGCTTTGAACAGAGGAAAGTATCAAAACGAACAATATATGGATTTCCTGGTGCCAGGAAATGGAGTTATTCCATTGCTTGTTTTTATCATATGTTAGGAGACCAGAACTGACGGTTCTCCTCATCCCTCCCATTAGTTGGTCTTTTGCCTTGACTTGTCAGTGTCATGTTTCTTTTCAGCAAAGTGGACCTTCTTCTTTGCTGTCGAGCAACCCGGTTCTATCTTCTAAACACATTTAAATGTTTCTTTCTTTCTTGTGCACTTCCTTATTCTGGTCCTGCTTGTTATGCATTATAAACCATTCAAAAATCTTCAGATCCTTGGGAATTATAATGAAATTTTTTATTGATATCGAAAAACTACAATTGCCTTATACTTTTTTAGTCATAAATGAAATTGTGCTGATGAAAAACTCACTTGATATGTGAAAGTTTGAAAGTTGGCGCATCATGGTCATAGTACGAGGAGCTTGCAGAGAACCAAAATAGAGAGGCACTCAGGCACACAACGTATATGTTTGTCTTAAGCTATCTACTTTTGCTCACGTTCTTCAATTGTATACTCTCTTTTGTAGTTCACAAAGCATTTGAAGCTAGGGGGAATGAAATAATATAAAAATATACCATATTTTATGCTCAATTTCTCAAATATCACCAGAATTTCCCCTTTCCCCTTTATTAGTTTCTGACATGACCTGGTCCGCCATCCATGTCTAACATAATCCCAGAATTTTGTTTCATGGCATTTAGCCTGAAAATAAGTGGTTGTGGCTCAACCCTTCATCTCACCCTAGGTTGCCCTATCCACTTCCTCACTGTTAGTGTACTATCTGTTTCCTTCTTCTGTCTTTTTATTGTTTCTCTAATAGCAACCAACTGTTGTGGGCGTGTGCCACCCACAGCCATTTATTTGATTGTTTCATGATCACATAATACTCAGATGATGATATTGAAGTAGTACTTTATTTAGATGACAACTAAATGTGATCGCATTTAGATCTTTACTTATTTTTAACTTAAGTTTCTGTTGTGATTTGCAGTTCTTCCCTCTCTTGGTGTTAAACTTGGCATTGCCTAATCTTTGTTGGTGCTGTTAGTTGAAGGAGAATCCAATAGATACTTTTCTCAAGGATCATGGCCTATATATCTCCTAATTAAGAGAAAAGTTCAGCAGTGGAAAAGAGAAGGATACTCTGGAGCTGCCTTTCTAAGGAAGGTAAAAGAGAATGGTAGTTTCTTGACTTGAGTGCCGTTGACCAGCTCAAGTCACTACATACTATTCTCCGCAATCAAATTTCCACAATTTTGCATGTCATTTCCTGTAAAATGACTCTGGTACTTTATCCTGCACTCAGCTTGCAGGTATTATTTGTTGCTGGAATCCTAAAGAACGTGGTCATGTTTGATAGTAGCGTATATTCTCATTTTATTCCTAAAGTTTTAATAGCTAAGCACTTAAGCGTTGGAACAACAACCCATGCTTATCCCGCTGCTGTCGATATTCTTCTGTCTACTTATGTTATTTACTGTTCTACTTTAATATTCTTTAGTTATGAAGCCTATTGTTATACTAATTACACATATATACCTTCCCGCCTGTGTGCGCACATGATCCAACACACATGAGGGTCCACGTAGGCATGGAGCACAGTGTCTTTTTGCACAATGCCATGATCCCATTGGATTTGCAGAGCCTTCTGAAAGCTACATATTTGTTGGGCACAGTTCTATCATTGAGCTGGTCACCTTACATCTTGTGACAGTGAGTGAATTACTCGTGTGCTCTCTCTCTCCTCTCTCTCTCCAGGAGTCATTCAAAACCCCTATACGTATACATCTTAATGATCATACAACCAGGGTACACCGTACACAGTCCTATTGATGTAGATATTACTCTGCTGTACGAATGGTCTTATAAGAAGTTTGATTGCTCGCTTTGAGGTTTCATCTGTTTATGTGTGCATGTATAGCACGAACTGTCTCAAGTTCCATATTAACAAAATGCTCTCATTTAGCTTACATGACGTATTTGAGTTTTTATTGCATGACAAGTATTTCTGCTGGACATTTCAGGCGAGACAAACATATTTGATAGCTGGGAACTATTGGTCATTTCCATTGAGTTTTGAACACCAACATTTAGAGTGTAGATTCACTCATTTTATTTCCCTAAGTAAATTTGTGATCTAAACATGTGCGCAATTTACATATACTCAAACTGCAGTAGGGGTTTCGAACCATAAGCAAAGGTTTGATCAGTCACCATGCATGTCTAAACATGCCTCCCAACTTTCTACTCCCTCCGTTCCTAAATACTCCCTCCGTCCCATAATATAAGAGCGTTTTTTACACTACACTAATGTCAAAAACGCTCTTATATTATGGGACAGAGGGTGTATTTGTCTTTTTAGAGATTTCAAATGGACTACCACATACGGATGTATATAAACATATTTTAGAGTGTAGATTCACTCATTTTGCTCCGTATGTAGTCACTTGTTGAAATCTCTAGAAAGACAAATATTTAGAAACGGAGGAGTATATGTTAATTAAATTTAGCATCAATGTCTTTCAACTTGTCTTAGTCACCGTGCACGTCCAAGCTGCTGCTCATTAATGAATGATCAGGTTCTGAGCTGCACATAGTGCAGCAGTGAATTAAGATACTTAACTGTAGATAGTATACTGCCCTATCAATCTCAATTGTCTGCACTAATTTATAGTTGCGTTCTTCTTGCAGTAGATTAACTGATTCATGCATGCTGTGCATAGACCATGGAAGGCTCTGGATGCCATGTCCCGAAGACAACCTCTGCATCCTGGCTAAAGTTTTGACAACTCACTGCTGAACCACGCCTGACAATGCGCAAACCGAGGCAAAAAGGTCAGTGTGGGTCTGGATGTGATCTGCTCACTCATCAAGTTAAACCATATAGCCGCTTCTCCAAAATATCAGCAACCAACCAAAAAATTTGGCTCCCAGTAGTCTCATCTCAAATTTAGCGCCCAGTAGTTTCTTCCATGGCACAGAGGTACGTCTCGGATCTTGATGCCGATGCGCCCCGGGAGAAATGCCTACCCATTTCTAGCTAGCTCGATGAAGATCTCTGCGTTGCATCTTGCAAGCTGATGGGATCAACGATCTGGCCAGACGGCCTTTTCTCTCCCTTGTCCACACCCGCCTCCTTTTGTAGGCATACCATGTATTGCTCGCCGTGATGCGTACTGCAATTCATCTGACCGCGAAGGGTTGGATGGTGGCGAGCTGCACGTACAGAGACGCAGCGCACGCAGCTAAGGGCATCTCCAGCCGCGCCCCCAGCAAAGCCTCTTCAGGCGTTTTTTTCGCGTCGGCGCCGAAAAAACGGTCCAGTCGCGCCCCCAGAAGCCCGATTTTCGCTAGCTTTGGCCGAAAACAGCGCCGGCGGACCCAGCCCGAACCCGGCGCGCTGGGGGGCGCCCCGGGGGCGCCGGGCGAACTGTTTTGGTGCGAAAAAGCCGCGGGCCCGCCGCGTCAGCGACACGGCTCTCTTCTCGGCCCTTCGTCGTCCTCATCGCCTCGTTTCCCGCGGTGAATCAATGCCAAAGCTGCCGCGCTGCCGCGCCGGTCAGCCTGCACCATTGATGCCTCACAGGCGGCGCAGTGAAGACCGGACGACGCGCGTCCCTCGCCCTCCCTCGCCCGCCACGCGTACACACGGTGATACGCGCGCCTTGGCCTATATATGAAGCGCCCCGGCGCACTCGACGACTCACACTCTCCCGCCGCCGTCGTTTCCTCCCTCTCCTCTCCTCTCTTTCGCCGTCCCCAGTTCACGGCCATGGCCGAGCGCTTCCCAGGCGACGGCGCGGCGGCGAACGGCTTTGGCCGCCGCCATCTTCACGAAGACGAGGCTCGCCTCCTTTACGAGGCCGAGTACCCGGTCCCGCCGGACATGCGGGTGCCCGGGACGTGGAGGATCAGCGCGGGCGGCGTGCCGGTGCCCCCGGTACCGACCGGCGCGACGCGGCGTGCGGAGATCGCACGCATCCGCTCGAACCTGCCGCGTGCGGCGAGGGAGGCGCCACGGTACGCCCCCGACAGCCCGCTCTGGGAACCGTACTTCCACCGCCGTCAGGCCGAGCAGCTCGAGACCACCAACGGCGTCGTGCCCTCCGGCAGGCTCAACGCCGCCGGCCGGCGTCTGTGGTGGGGCGTGCCCAGGCGCACGTTGGAGGCCATCCTCGAGTACATCGAGGGCGGCAACACGCCGCGCCTGGAGTACCCCGCTCCCCCTTCCTTCTCACGCCGCCGGGGAAGCTCCTGGACCCCGAGGCGCATGGAGACCGGGGGGTCCTCCTCCTCGTCCGGCGGCTCGCCCTGCCTTCGCCCTGTCAAGCCGGAGCCCCAGGACACGCCGGTCAGCGCGCGCACCCGCAGCTCCGGCGGCGCCAACGCCTCTCCACCAACCGGCCGCTTCGTCCTCGCCGAGCCCAAGCCGGAGCCCGTCCTCCCCGCGGAGTACGAGGAGATAGCCCGGCGCGGCTTCTCCGACGAGGACGCCATGCAGTGGGCGCGGGACGACTACCTCCGCGACGAGATGGTCCGGCAGCGCCGGGCCCTGGAGGAGATCGCCGCCCGCAAGCGTGGGCGCGAGGACGAGCACGGCGCCTATACCAAGTTGAACTCGTGGTCCTCGACAGCGACGACGACGACGACGCCCCCGGACCGTCCAACCCGCCGCGCCAACCAGGGGAGGGATGCAGCAGGGATGGCGGCGACGACGACGACGATGATGACGATGACGGCGGTGACTACACGCAGTTCTACCGCCTTCTCGGCATGTAGAACCGCGTGGGCGGGCGGCGAGGGAGACGGCGGGGGTAGCCCCCGGTAGTTTTTTTCATTTTTGTAAAATATGTTTAAGTTTGAATGAACTAGCCAATGTTTGCGTTAAATTTGAGTCGTTTTTGCGCCGTGTTTGACTTTTTTGACTAACCGTCGGTGCCGCGACTAGGGGGCATCACGCCCCCAGTGCGCGGTTTAGCGACGGTGCGCCCCAGGGATGTTTTTTTTGCCCTTTCTGGGGGGCCAACGGCTGGAGATGCCCTAAGCAAGCAGTGGGCGCGGCTGTCCTGCTGCCCCCTCCTCGTTTGCGCCATTAGTCGCTTGTCCGGGAGCGCTCCCCGCTGCGATTTGTCCCCAACGGGAGGAACAAGTTGCCCAGATTTTGGACGCGCGCCCGTGGAAGGGCGTGGGCTTGTCATGTTGGAAGAGGGGTCGCTTTCGGGTTTAAGCTGCTTCTGCTTCTCTCTCTTACTCATGGCAGTGAGAGAGAGAGGCCGGCTGATCGATCGTGTACGTGTGTCTGACTGTGTGAGAGGGCTAACAGGAGGAACTAGCTTAGCTAGTGTTAGTGTTAGAGCCTAGTATTAGGCTATCAGCTATGCATGTGTCATGTTACTATGGGCTTGCTTATAGCTAGGAGCTAGCTATGCCCTCTCCGGGCGATCTGGATCAATGGCCGGGAAGATCTGTTATCCTCTTCTGGATCATGTAAAATATCTGCCATATCTGTGGACCTAGTCAAGTCTCCTTTTCCTTACAAAATACTATGGAAATGTTAAAAATCCGACGTCAGGTTTTACTGCTTCGGTCTAGTCCGTCAATTGATTGCCAGAAAACTAAACGCTTGGTTGCCGTAGCCTGTAGGTCATGGATATATACTTGATGCAGGGAAATGCTTCCTTTCTGGATTCCTTTTCTTTCTAATGCTATTGGGATTTGACAACACATCAAGTCTGCCAAGGTACTGCTATAACCCACTGCCATATATATATATATATATATATATATATATATATATATATATATATATATATATAGCAGCACCCTGTTACAAAAATAGTTACTGTGCTATAATTAATGTTCATGTCTTAATTTAGCCGGTAGTATGTTACTAGTGCTATGATTAAGGGCAAACTAGTATCCCATCTGCTGCCAGTGCCAATAAATCCAAAGACCATGCATTCCTGGCCCCCCAAGGCGCAGGAAGTGTCTCATTGCCTGCTCATGTCTTTAATACTTCTTTGTCTCCACTCTCACACTCTCTCTCTCCCTCCCGCTGTCTGAGAGATGCCCGTCCATGCGAACCTATCCATCCATAATAGAGCCGCTGCACTCACCAGATCATCCACAGGCCTCCCTCTGATCGGCTCAGCTTTTGTTCAACCGATCTGTCGTTTATGCACTACAGTGCTGTGAAACGTGTATGTACTGCACGTACCCGATTGACTGCAAGAGAAATAATGGAGATGCATGGGTCGACATGTGATCGTTAGTTTTAACTAACCCTACCTTGATGTGACCATGCGCCTTGTACCTACGTAATACTCATCTATATCTGAACCTGGAGCAAAATATGTTCATAAACCTGGAACCAGATTCATCTGGAATGGGGGTAGCAATATGTTTAGCAGCACGGGAAAAAGCCAGATAAAGAGAACAATCTCTTTGGCAGGTATTGTGCAGTTGTGGTTCAGTTTTTCTATATAGATTGTTTGATTCATAGGACTGGATCCTCTAGGATTTTTTCCTAAGGATTCCTTTGCACAATCAAGACAAACAACAAGTATTGTAGTATTCGAATGAGCATGGCATTCTAATCCTATGTTTTCCCTATTCCACGTTTTTTTTGAATAGCTTGGATTGCTTACCACATGCATCACGTGGTTACTATTCCACGTTTTTAGAATCATGTCAATCAAGGAGGCCTTGGTGTTCATGTTAGAAATGCACATGAGTGCACTAGTACAACTGTTTCGCTATTTCTTAGACGACTTCTAAGTGGACGCTAACAACCATTCGATTGAGCGACATTATTTCATGCAAAGGCTGTAAAAAATGATTAAAATAATATTTCTAAGCCACATGAGTTATAGTCACTCCCTTACTACAAACATTGATAGATCTGACGAATTAAAATGCGTAGTCTCCGTCAACTGTTAGGGTGTGTGTTAAGAGAGCGCAGCATGCGGGTATGCCGCATACGTCTATGTGTATCTCTTCTAGTTGCAAAGGAAATGGTAGGAAATATCTTGGTAGGGAACGTAAGCTTGGAGAACATATTTATAACCTTATTCGGGTAACTTGGAAGGTTTCCTGTACTTGGGTATCTCTAGGTTTCCATGCATTTCTATCCTGCGCCGATTCAAGAGAACATTTTATAATAATCACAGGGCACATATGTACATGGAGAGTTTGGGGGTACTGAGTAATGTACTTCTTCTGTAGCGACTTCAGAACCCCTCGTTCCATAGCATATCTCTATGCCTGTAGAACCTCAAAATTTGAATTTTAACTATTAAGACGTGTCTGTACATATTTTTGTGCGTGGAAGATCAAATACAGAAGTCAGTTTTTTGACCAACTTGCAATGAAGTTCTGGTTTTGCTGGCAAAGTTAAACACATATTTGATATGGATTAAAAGATGAGTTTTAGTGAAATCTATACGCTAGAATATGCAGATTCACCTGGCATCAACTGCTAACACCTACTCCCTCTATCCCATAATGTAAGACGCTTTTTGATACTACACTCATGTTAAAAAGCGTCTTTGTAAATATTTTATTTTAATATATTTACTGTAGAACGATTGTTCTACGTTTTTTGGTAAAAAAAACGTCTTACATTATGGGATGGAGGGAGTACCATTTAATGTATAGCTACAGTTGGCACCCTAGACTTCAGTAACACTTACTCCCTCCGTTAAATGGTATTACATTTTTTATGCAGTTGTGATGTCATGTGCATGTAGGTTCTTCAAATTTGGTGTATATAGTGTGGATGATCATAGTTTTTTGCAATACATTGTGTTGCATCTCAAGATTTTGTCTCAAGAAATTGCTTGCCAAGAATATGAAACAGAAGATGAGCCACTTCTTGACATGGAAGAGGAGGGTTTTCTTGATGCAACTCCAAATGGAAGAAGTGCAAAGTACACTACCAAAGAAGACAAGTTCACTACTACAGATCCGAATAGCATCAACTGACCAAATGGTATCATAACTAACGCACTAGCGGCCAGTCAGTGCCTCAGGGTTAGTGATGATTTAATCATCACGGACGGGCCACCTGGCCACCCAGTGACGCATAACACTTGATCGTCCGACCTATCAGTTATAACTATCAATAGGACACAAAGCAGAGGGATATCACGTAGGGCTAGTTCTTTGGCAGCTGGCTTCTAGAAAAAAGTTGGAATAAGCCGCTCCTTACCCAGCTTATTCTAGAAGCCTAACCAAATTAACCTTTTTAGAAGCCTAATAATTAAGACTTGTCTAGTAGGCTTATACTTGTTTTTGGTTGGGCATCTAGAATAAGCTGGGTAGGGGCCATCTTATTCTAGAAGCCCCAAAAAGCCACCAAAAGAACTGGCCCTTACTGGGCAGTGCCTAGAGACCGACAAACTATGGTAAGTTCCAGCTGGTAGCTGTCTGTCATACTACTGTATCACAAGTACTACCAGCAGTGCGACCCTAGTTGCACCCAATATTACACATGCAATTCAAAATAAGCACATATAAACATTGCATTTTAAATATGTCATCACATACACATAGACATGCACACCTCATACAATGTCGTTCGCCAATACAATTTCACGTTCACATAACAAATATACACATATAATACATTCATTCTAGCTGTGTTCACGATTTCATGTACACATAACTTCTGATTGCTCACGTCGGGTACTTTTGAGTTACCTTGATTCATGAGGGAGTTTTTGGACAACTTATCACCTCATATTGCCGCCTAACTTCCAGGAATGCTACTTTCTCAATTGGCCTTTCAAATTTTGAACGCATCTGGAACTTGGCCCCATTGTCTGGAACTTTCGAGGACATTGTTTTGTCATCCAATATTCAGAACCTCTTCCTAAGAGAGAACCCCATTGGGGGTGGGAGGGGTGGGGTGGGGTGATGTTTTGAGGTACCTTGCTAAGAGAGAACCCCTTCCTTACTTTGTGTTCAGATCCTCCCCGAGGGATATATAATTTAAGCGGGATTTGATTGGCCCTTGTCTACTGTCATGACAACATCTTTGATCCTGCGATTAACATGACACATGGACGAGGTGTGTTCCGCTCAAATCTAGAAGGAGTTAACCCTCCAAGAGTAACAAGTCATTTGGAATGAACCCTTTGCCAAAGAACTACAAATAAGTGACTCAAGAACCTCTATCGATCTCTTTGATGATATTTACTCACAAAAAAGGAGAGGAGGAGGAGAGAGAGATGTAGGGAGGGAGGGAGAGAGCATAAAGTATGGAAGGGGTTTTCTGGAATCTCTGACCACGAGAGTGCACGGTACATAGAGTCATCTGTAAATGACACATTTGTAGTTAGATTTGAGCGGAACATATCTCGTCCTTGTGCCAGGCTAATCGCGGGATAGTAGATGTTGCCATGACACTAGACAAGGGCCAATCATATCCTCCCTAAATGATATATCTGCCAAGCAGGAGCTGAGCGCATGTGCAAGAATACCATTCTTATCGCGTATAAAATGGTACAAGGCTGGATATTGTTCTCAGAGAGTGGCGTTTCCTAACCACTTATCCATCCAGAAACGTATCTCAGAGCCGCCATTTGTCGTGAAAGATCAAAAGCAGAAAATGTGCTTCTTTCCCGCCATCAGACCAACCCAAAATTTCAAATCCCCAGGCTTCCAATGCGCCTAAGATGAGAATCACTTTTAGTAGAGTTTACACTCAGTATGTTTGCTTTCAAATGAGAAGCACTTTTAGTATAGGGTAGTACAACACATTAACCCGACATATATGCTAGACAGGTATATATCATGGTTTTGATCAATTGGGAAGTTGTCCTTGAACCCTTATCTAGCCAATAGCCGTCCGCTTTACCTTTGCAGTTCAACAACGTTGTCAATTCTATTGAAATCCTACTCACAGTACGTTTTTCTTGGGACTTCTCACAACACATTTTAAATAAAAAGACTAAATATTGCAGTAGTTGGGGAGTGGGGCGCTGGGGGCACATGCTGCAGTTACATGGGATCTTGGGTTGGGCTTGGGAACGAATGTTTGCATGCACAGTGTCCAATAATGTGTTTGTTCGACTTTTGCTTCCTCATCTCTTTAATTTCCTGTGCTATGTCCCTGTGCTCATTTTCTTTCTCACTCTAGGAAAGGGATCGTAGACATCCTTCTAAGTCTCTCTATGTGCAAGCTAGAGAGAGAGAGAGAGGTGTTAGCTTGATAGTAGCTCTTGGCTCCTATTGCTCCCCTTTACAAAAAAAGGACGTGTCACTCTCCACTATCCATGATCACTCTGGGCCCCCGTAAATTGCCCCTCCAACTGCA
>NC_057810.1:296802918-296804876 GCF_018294505.1 Triticum aestivum | reverse complement strand
AAAGGCGCCAACGAATGATCACCAAGGAGGGACAGCGAGAAAGCCAAGGAGAAGGGCACAAGCACACCAAGGTGATGAGAGCCAGCAGCTGCAGCATCCCATGGGTGTTATCAGAGTGTGCTCAGACTGCAACACCTCCAATACCCCCTTGTGGAGGAGTGGTCCTTGTGGCCCCAAGGTGAAATATATTGCTAACTAGGCAAACTTCATGATCTATACCTGCACTGCACAATCTATGTACTTGCTTCATATCAACATGTACATATAACACACAGTAGTACAGATTGCTACACACTTATTTATTTAACTGTAACTTTTCATGCGTCTATGGTTCATGCAGTCTCTTTGCAACGCATGCGGCATACGCCAAAGGAAGGCTCGCCGCGCCATGGCTGCAGCGGCGGCCACTGCCGCCACCAACGATGGGGTGGCGTCTGCTTCCAGTGGCGGTGTGGCGGTGGGGGCCGTGCAGGCAAGCGACGCATCACAAGCGGTGAAGGCAACAAAGAAGGAGAAGAGGGCTGCGGAACTTGACCGGTCGCTGCCGTTCAAGAAGAGGTGCAAGATGGTTGATCATCCTACCGTTACCACCACCAAGGCCGTGGCTGTCGATGCCACTTTGAAGGATCAAGATCACGTTGTCGCCGAGAACGGCGCCATGGTGGAGAGACTGAGCAAAGCCGATCCGCCAGCAGCATTCACTCACGCCTTCATGCGCGACGAGATCACCGATGCCGCCATGCTGCTCATGACCCTATCGTGCGGTCTTGTTCGCAGCTAGTACTAGCTAGCTAGCTAGCTAGTAGACACTAGACACTGATGAATGCAACTTGATTTGCATATCATGAGTTATTAGTCTTGTTATATTTTCTGTATCTTGCGATCTTGTTGTTTTGTGTTGAGGAGTTCGGTCGATCGGGGCGTACGGATATATATATATATATATATATATATATATATATATATATATATATATATAGAGAGAGAGAGAGAGAGAGAGAGAGAGAGGAGGGTGATCACATGTCTAGGGTAATAAGCGAAGCTCGATAGTAGTTAGTATATGCAGTAACCCAGATTTGCTATGACGGTGAGTTTTTCTTTTACAGTTTTCTTTCTTTTCTTTGCTTTGCTGCGGTTATTTAAACCAGTATAATTTGTGTTCATCCTCTGTAGTACAAAATGTAATAAAACATATTTCCGTAAGATGTTCGTTTTTCCTTTGGAGCTGATAATGCAGAAAGCAGGATCGATGACAGGAGAAGAAACTCCGGTGCATCATATTGGATGTGGTTCATATATGTGACATATCGTTAGTACTCCCTCATATGCATCATATTGGCTGTCACAGTGTCAAAAAATGTCGATCTTCCTAATTGTGTATTGTTACTACTCCCTCATCGATCGTTATGGCTATGCACCCATCGATCGATGAGGGAGAAAAACTACTGCGCACCATATTGACTGGAGTATATTATAACATATGCGAGCTAATTGTGTATAGTTATATCTACTTTTTGTGAGGTATTCTCATACTACTTTTCACCTTTTTCGGACACAGACATTCTACCTCATGGCTATGCATGCATGCATGTGGGACAAATGAACCCCTTGATGTTTGGAGATCTGTGCCCTGCAACTTGTTACAGAACTACTACAGGCACGGTATGTAAATTTTTAGCCGTTTTATTTGACTGCACCAAATTAGCTTCAACATGTATACACGCTCCATGACCCTCCTCTATTGAGCTGCAAGCCTGCAACGGCACAAGCATCCACATATGTGTGTGGTACCCCATTAGGATCTCCAGCTTAGAGCGAAAATCTGCCATGTGTACCATATAATTTCTCCATTAAGAACAATAATGTCACTAATCCAAACTAATACTAGAAGATGATCATGCATGATGATATTTTGTCTGCACCAAATACAGAGAGAGAGAGAGAGAGAGAGAGAGAGA
>NC_057810.1:296767039-296771374 GCF_018294505.1 Triticum aestivum | reverse complement strand
ACTTATAAAATTTAAGCTTTTTGAATGCATGATTGCATCTTGAGATGAACCTTTTTCCTTTGTATGGTCGCATGTTGAGGTGGCGTGGTTGTATGTTGAGATAAATATGTTAGCACGGATCAACTACATAGTTATATAGGATTGGATGATGTCTAGGTATCCGGGGATAGCAAATTTGGTGGTGTGTTTGGGAGAGATCGGCTCCACCCTAACTCGTGCCTACCTCTAAATTCCACTCCACCACCAAGCTCTAGAGCAATGAAAATATGTTTGAGGAGACTAGCAGCCTTGAAGGAGGCAGAGTAGCAAACTCGACATGTCATGGAGGCACTACAATGAGCTCAATGATGTGGTCTGGAGGCAGTGGCGCAATTGTCTTACAAGAGGCGACAATGACAACCTTGATGAAACCATCAGTTGTGTGCCGAGAATTGTTTGTTATCTCAGTCTAGCAGAAAGCAAACCTAGGGTTGATGCCGTGTGTATCTCATTAAGATGGGTTATTCTTGTAATACATGAGACCATATTTCTATAATAGCGAGATGTCGACAGTCATTCCATCAGTTTGAAACACCATGACTTTAATTTGTGGTAGACACTATATGAGTGCATCCATCTGGTGAGATGCATTTAGCTTTGTTGCAGAAGGTGGTTTGTAAAAAAAAAATCAACAAAATGGACATGGGTTTGGACTTGTGGCGTACCTTAGTGGACTCCACTTAGCAACGAGGTGCTGGAGGCAGGGAGGATGCGAAGTGGCGAAGGGAAAAAGGCAGGCAGTAAATCCTAACTCATCACCTTCGGCAGCAGAGCAGCGGGTACCCATGCTGGCACCCTTTCTTGGGTCCGAGCGAAAATGAAACGGGGCTGCATATCCTGCGAAAATGTAGATAAAGCTGAAAATTCGACAATTTCGTGTGACATAAAAAATCTGGAGATGCACAAAATGTCATGCACGCATGTATACACATATTATCGGTACAAACATTTTACCAGGTAGCAGTATGAGATGGATGTGTCGATGAATGGTCCATGACTAAAAATGAGATCAGTAGCGTAGCATAGAGACTATACCTGGCACTGTACGTACATGCAGCGCGACAGCGATCGCAGGAATATCTACGTACCCCTCACTCGCAACAAAAAAAAAATACTCCAGAATTACTCGTCTAAAATATAAATGTATCTAGATGTATTCTAGTTGTAGATACATTCATTTTTATCCATTTTTGTGAAAAGTAATTCCGAACGGAGGGAGTATCTGCGTACCGCTCACAGTCACATGGCATCAGTACAGGCTACTCGCATAGTGCGCTACTACAATAGAGCATTGTCGCACGAGACATAACCGTGACCCCGACCCCCTCGCGCCGCCACCCCAGGGCGCCGCCAGGGGATCAGATCCCGGCGCCGCCAGCCCCACAACCCACAACGGAAGACCCTGCCACCGGCGTTGGCCGCAGTGGCGGCAGCGCTCGGTGCCAAGACACTGAGGCAGGAGGAGGCAACGGTGACCCTTCGAGGCGGCTGGAGCACTTCGGGCTAGGGACTTCGTGCCGAGGCCTGGGCGGCTCCCTGGCCATGCGGCGGCACCCGACAACCCCATGGCTGGCGGTTGCGGATCTGGATCCCACCCAGATTCGTCGTCGGTTCTTCATGTTGATGGTTGGCGGTGCGATGAGGGCTCCGGTTAAGGGATGGAGGATCTCCATCGGAGTACCAGTGGCGGCATACGTCTTTATGGCAAAGCTCCGCGCGGTTCCAGCTAGCCACGAGATCGGGACGACGCAGCTTCTAGTGAAAACCGCGCCTGACTGCGGTCTTGGTGGACGTTGGCGGCGTCTCTAATGTCGTTTCCTTCTCAGGGCATTGTCGTCGCAGGTCACGTCAACTCGATCGCGATGTTCTGGTGAAAACCCTAGATCCGAGTCTACCGGATCGGACGATAACGATGCCTTCTGCGTCGTTCTCCCTCTTGGGGGCATCGTTTTTGAGCAAGTGCTGGTTGGAGGGGACAAGAGGAGTAGCGGTGTTACATCTACCGCAAGGCCGACGATGCATCCCGGCGGCATGACGCCCCGGAGTTTCGGCGACGGGCGCGTGTGGATGGATACATGCATGATGGTGCCGTTGTCTGACGCGTTGGTGGTGTCGACAGCAGGCCTGACAAGGTCGGTGCGTCAGTACCTGCTCTGGAGATGGATCGGTGAAAGACGGCAGCGGCAACCTCTGAGAGTGCGCCGGAACGTTGTGTGACACAGTCCTGACATTGTGGTTTGGTTGGCGCATCCGACAGGTGCTGTCAAGATGGTGGCTTCAGACTTACTGATGTATTTCTTTGTAAGGTCTTTATGAATAATTAGTAAAATGACTACATGCATCGTCTAGATACAGAGGCCAGGATTATATCCTCCTTTTCTAAATAAAAAACCGACAGAGCTATAGTCGTGTGTTGGCCTGGCCATTTGCCGTTTCTTTCTAGGCTTTCCTTTTTCTTTTTTACGGGTGCTAAAATGCTTCTTGTTGGGTTGACTTGGATTCCCATGACAGGGAGAACATTATCTTTTCTTCTATAAAGAATGTTTTTATTATCTAAAAATATTGCATCAAGTGGATATAAAGCATTATGAGTAACACCCAGCCTCTGCATAATTAGAATGCACACAACCAATTTTGAAAAATTTGTCAGAAAACAAAGAAACAAAACCGAGAAAATGGCAACAATAGAGTCCTATAGACTGACACTATGCCTATGCTGAAAGAAAAACATCAGTTTTCTATTGTTTTTTGCAGTTTTTTTGTTTTTTGTTTTTCTTTGTTTTCATTGTTTGTTCATTTCTTTCTCATTTTTTACTGGTTTATTTTTCATTTCTTTCTTTTTGTTCAGTTCTCTTTATTACTTTTTCCAGTTCTCACTGTTTTTTTTCTTTTTTCTTTGTTTTACTTCAGTTATGTTTGTCACTTTCTCGTTTTCATCTATTTTCTTGTTTGCTCTCTCTCAGGTTTCACTGGTTTTCTATACACATTTTTGGTATATATTGAATACATTATTTTAATATACGCTTAGCAATTTTTCAATTCTTGATTAACATTTTTCAAATACCTGGTTAACATTTTTTAATACATGCTCAACATTTTTCTGTACACATTTACCATTTTTTTTCAATAGCTTGATTAACATTTTTTGAATACAAGTTTAAGATTTTCTAAATGCATGATTAACATTTTTCTATACACATTTAAAAAAATCAAGTACAAGTTCAACATTTTTAATATATGATCAACATTTGTTCTATACACATTAACTTTTTTCCAATACAAATTTAACATTTTTTAATACATGGTCAACAATTTCTCTATACAAATTTAACCTTTTTCAAATACTTGTTCAACACTTTTTAAAATAGTTGATTTACATTTTTATATACATGATATTTGTTTCATCATTTCTCTAATACATGGTCAACATTTTTCTATACACATTTAAGTTTTGTGTAATGCTTGATTAATATATTTTTTTCAAATAGTTGTTCAACCTTTTCTTTTCAAATTCTTGATTGCATTTTTTAAATACATGACCATTTTTTTCATACACATTGTATTTTATTGTATACATTTTTCGTATATGTGACAATCATTTTCTCTGTACACATTTAACATTTTTGAAATGCTTGGTCAACATTTCGAAAATGTTTTGTGTAGAGTATTTTTGCAATATATACATCTAAATATTTATATTATAAAGTAAAATAAAAAATAAAAGCAGAAAACGAAAAAAGAAACATGAACAAAAAAGAAAAAAACGAGCTGTGTCCTTGTGTGCGCCTGGGCCGGCCCATCTGAAGCTCCCCATCAGGCGAGGGATCCCTAGGAAGCGAGACGCTAAATCCTATTCGGCGCTCTCTGTGCCCGCTACAGTATAATTAGCAAACGGGCGCATAGCCCCTTCTCCGCTGGGCCGACCATCCAGCTTTTTTCTCTGTTTTTTAACCCGTAAAAAATGAGTGCTAGTGTTGCGACTCAAACCAGGGATGTCCTGCTTAATTCTTAGCTGCAGTAACCACCCCGTCATCCCCAACTGGACTGCTAACTTTCATCTTTTTATGTATTTTCTTCGTTCTTTTTTCTTCTGTCATTTTTTTATTTTTATTCTTCCCGAGTTTGATTTTTTTTTTCAAATTCGTGAATTTTTCCTTCAAAATTGCTTATCCTTTATCAAATTTGAGGATTTATTTTTCAAATTTGATGAACTTTTATCAAATTCAATGATTTTTTTTTCAAAACCGACGATCTTTTTCAAATTTGATAATTTTTTCCCAAATTCGCCAAAAAAAA
>NC_057810.1:296765977-296766997 GCF_018294505.1 Triticum aestivum | reverse complement strand
TTCAAATTAGATGAACATTTTTTCAAATTAGATGAACATTTTTTCAAATCAGATGAAATTTTTCAACACTGGTAAAATTATGCCAAAATTGATGAACTATTTTTCAATCAATGAACTTTTTTAAAAAGTGATGAACTTTTTATTCAAAATTGATGAAATTTTTCCAAATTTCATGAATTTTTTCCCAAAATTTGGTGAACTTTTTCAAAATTGATGAATCTATTATGAACTTTTTAGTGAATTTATAATTTTTTTTGTGAACTTTATGTAGTCAACAGTCCAGTACCTGAGTAGTGATCCATGCTGGTGGTGAAAGGTCAACTAGCGTCATTTTTATACAAGTTAACCAGCGATCGTGTGCTATAAAAAAACTAACGGTCATGGGGATTGAGCGATGGAGGGAATCGAAGGAACACTCATGTATATGGGCTGGCATAAGAGGGGCGTGGGTGGGCGCTGCTACCCTGTACGCACGCAGAGGGAGCCGACGAGGATGTCCCAAGCGCCTCAACACCGCTTAGATAGTTGGCGCTCGAATGCATGCCGTAGTGGGCCGCCCCAACATCGCTTGCTGCCACATGCTAAAAAACAATCAACAACGAAAATTCCACGATACTTGGGACCCGAACAAAGGTGCCAATGTCGATGGAATTGGAGAGTCAACCACTGCACCAGGATTACATAGCTGCGTTCTATCCGAAAACAGAGCAATTAGACCATACTTCAGTACCAGCACAAATTATTTGAAAAAAGAAACTAAAATTCGAACAAGAATTCAGGAATTTTAGAAAAGTCATCTATTTTGCTAAAAGCTCACGAATTTTCAAAGAAAATGGTCACAAAAAAAAGTTCATCAATTTAGAAAAAAAGCTTACGAATTTGAAAAATGTTCACTGGATTTTGAGAAAAATGGATTTAAAAAAGCTCATTGTTTTCGATAAAGAAAAGTTCATGAATTTGAAAAAAGTTCAGCAGATTAAAAAAATTCACAAAGTTGAAAACAATTCATCAATTTTGATA
>NC_057810.1:296756962-296765359 GCF_018294505.1 Triticum aestivum | reverse complement strand
AGCGGACGCCGAAAAGGGTTTGGCCCAAATGTGCGCCCCTATTTGGCAAGCGAGACATAAGGGCGCCCATTTTGGCCAAATCTTATTTGGCGCCCGCTGCGCCGATATTAAAGGCATCGACGCAAACGGGCGCACACACCCCCTCCTTGCCGGGCCGGCCTATTTTATGTTTTCTTTTCCGTTTTTTGAACTGGAAAAAAGAGGCACACACGTGATTCCATCCCCATGACCTATATTTAGCCCACTAGACAACCGAACTTACGTGCCTGGTTATATTATTTTCCTTATTTTTTAATTTTCTTTTCTCTTTTCTCTTTTCTCTTTTCTTGTTTCTTTTTCCCTGTTACCCTTTTCCTTTCTTTTCTTCAAAATGCGTGAAGCTTTTTTTATCAGGATTGGTAAACTTATTCTTTCCACGATCTAGTGATTTTTTGTTTCAGAATTGATGAACATTTTTCGAATTTTTCAACTTTTTGTAAATCTGTAAACCTTTTCCTAAAACCGATGAAAATTTTCAAATGCATGAACATTTATTTTTATCAAATCCATGGACCTTTTTCAAATCCGTGAATTTCTTTTATCAAAATTGATGAACACTTTTCAAATTCGTGACCTTTTTTTATTCAAAATTGATGAACTTTTTTTTAAACCTGTGAGTTTTTTTTCAAACTTGTGAACTTTTTCCATCAAAATCGATGAACCGTTTTCAACTCTGTGATTTTTTATAATCTGATGAAGTTTTTTCAAATTCTTGAACTTTTTTTAATCAAAATAAATGAACTTTTCTGAAATATATGTTTTTTTCTCAAAATTCGGTGAACATTTTCAAATTCTTGAATTTTTTCTAGATTGAAGATTTTTTTGATTTGATGTGAGCATTTTCTTTGAAAATCCATGAACTTTTAGCAAACTAGATGATTTTTTTAAATTCATGAATTCTTGTTCAAATTTTCGTTTCCTTTTTTTCAAATAATTTGTGTTGGGACTGAAGCATGGTCAAATTGCTCTGTTTTTGGAACACAACTATGTAATCCTGGTGCAGTGGTTGACTCTCCAAGTCCGTCGACATTGGCACCTTTGTTCTAGTCCTAGGTCTAGTGGAATTTTTGTTGCTTATTGTTTTTTAGCATCTTGCAGCGAGCGATGCTGGGCCGGCCGCCAACTAGTCTAAGCGGCGTCCTCGGCGCCGAAGAGGAGGTCTCCCCATTTGGATTGCGTTCTTGCAAGTTGTGCTGTTCAGGAGAGGCGGCACAAGCGCATATTTTTGGCTGGGCTATTTCATGGGCTTGGTTCATAACCTTGGCAGGCGAACCATGAAAAAGTAGAAAACTATGAGACCATAGTGAAAGTTTATTGGGGTGTGCTGCCCGTCTGTCAGCTGATCTTTTTAAAAGTCGGTCGGGTAGCTAGCCGCTAGATTTGGCGTCATCAAGCGGTGACGGACATCCTAACTTTTGTAATATAAATTATGTAGCAGAACCTTTTTGTAACTGAGATCATGTTGCAAAAACGTTTGTAGTTTTTTTTCTAACAGAGTTTATGTTACAGAATATTTTCTACAACAGAGATCGTGTTGCGGAAACATCTGTAGAGTTTTTTCCCCACAAAGATGATATTGCGGATTTTTTTGCAACAAAGATCATGTTGCAGAAACGTCTATAAATTTTTCGTGTAGATTTTATTTTTGCAATAGAGGTCATATTGTAGATTGTTTTTGCAGCTGAAAGCACGTTTCCCGCAAAAAAACAAAAAAAACTGAAAGCACGTTGCAGAAGACAAACGAAGAAAAATGAAAACGAATGGCACTCAGTCGTTAGCGATTATAATAAGAAGGAACGGTGATAGGCCCCACATGTGAAACGTGGTGTGCACCTCAAGCAGCCGACGAGGCGCTGTAAATCGGCCGGCTGACGAGAATCTTTTCCCAATTTATTTCGGTCGTTTTGTTTCCCGGTCGCGTCGGCGTCATTCTCTGCGGGGTTCAGTCCGATGGCGCGCACGCCGTGGCGGCGTTGCATCTGGTCCTCTCCACTGGCGTATGGAGTCGAGTCTCCGCCGCCGCAGACATATGGAGGTGAGCCGTGGACACCTCCGCTTTGCCCCTGCAAAACCTACGAGCGCTCTCGTGTCCCGAACGATGACCGAAGGGAGCTCCAGCATCGTCCACCACGTGTTCGACGGAATGCCCACACAGATTTCTGAGAATCAGTAGATTCTTGAAAGGTGCCACTGCGAATTTGGAGGTTTGTGCACGTATTATTTCCCGTGTTTGCTCGGCCATCGTTTCTCGAGTGGACGTGGCAATGGTAAAAACATCCGTTGCTACTGGTGATACAGATCCACCGGATTTTTGCACATGTGTACATTGTATGGCAGATTTTCACCAGTGATCACCCACTGGTAGAATCAAAGCGTCGTGGATTGCAGTGTTTTTCATATGTCATACCTGCATCGCCAGGAAGCGAAGCGGTGGACGCGTGACGGTGGACCCCACAGCCAGTTGGCAGGAGAGACAAGTGGACCGCGGCTTTATAGCCAGCTGTAGCGAATGGGCAAGGGGGCGTTGTGTATAGTGTGATCTCTGAAACTCTCCCCAAACTGTATCTCCTCCCTTGGAAGAAATCCCCTCTCCCAAGTCTCGATCTCATCCCGATTCCCTTCTCTGATCCCCCTAGTGCGTAGATGAGTTCGTGACAGTTGGTATTCAGAGCTCAGGTTTCGGCCCAGATTTTTGCTCTGCCGCCACTCTTCCCTCTCGATCGAGCCGTAAAATCCACCGCTGCGGGTGCGGTTTCGCTCCGGCGAGATCTGCGCGAAATCCCCAGCGGGGTTGGCTTGATTCAGAGCGTGTGCGACGGCGCCGCCCTGCAAACCTTCGGCTCAAACCCGCCACATCATCACCGCCATGGCTGAATCCACGGGAGAGTTGAAGACGATGCTGCAGGCGCTGCTGCAGCGTTTCGACTAGACCACGCTTGCGGGCGACAAGCAGCACGAGGCCCAGATCGCGTTCAACACGCAAGTCTCGGCGGATCTGGCGCATATCCGCAAGCAGCTGGATCTCACCCAGGCAGACGTCGACGAGGTGCGGCAGCAGCGCGAATCACCTTCTTCACCTGCGGCCACTGCGCCTCACCGACCGAGGGACGCCGACCACCACGACGGCGACACGCAGGCCTCCGCGGTCACGGCGATGGAGCATGCGCGCGGGCCTCTTCCTCAGGGCCCTGCTGTGCGCCTCGCCAACAACGGGCCGCCCCTGCTGCCGTTGCGGCATCCTCCCCAGTTCACGGGCGCAGGGCAGCCGGCGGCGTTCATGGTGGGCCGCGACGCGCACCACGGACCGCGCGACGAGTACATGGTCAAGCCGGCCAAGCATGATTTCCCTCACTTCGACGGTGACTCGCCCAACCTCTGGATCGACCGATGCATCACCTACTTCGAGCTGTACCGAGTTCCGCCGCACAGTTGGGTGACCACGGCCTCTCTCTACATCGATGGCCATGCGGCACGCTGGTACCAGGCATACAGGCAGACACACCGTGTGCCGAACTGGGAGGAGTTCACCGCGGCCATCATCAGCGAATTCGTGCCAGACGAGTTCGAGACAGAGATGCACCAGCTGCTCCAGCTTCGTCAGACCGGCACCGTCGCCGAGTACAGAACGGCGTTCGAGACGCACATGTACCACCTGCTCGCCCTTGACGCGTCGCTCAATCCCAAGCTGTTCGTCACGCAGTTCCTGCTGGGTTTGCGCGACGATCTGCGGGCGGCAGTCCGCCTCCAGGAGCCGTCCAGTCTCACACGCGCGGCGGTGTTGGCCCGGATCGTCGAAGAGGAAGTGGGCACACAACATGCTCGATCGCGCATTATTCCGGTGGGCTGGCCACCACCACCACCACCACCCCTCCAGCTTCCTCCGCGGGCCCCGACGGCGCCGCGGCCTGGCGCCGTGGGCGTGCCCAACGACGATCTGGCGCGAGAGCGTCAACTGCGCGAGCACCGGCGTGCCAACGACCTCTGCTTCAAGTGTGGAGATCGTTACTCCCGCGACCTTCGGTGTAAGCCTGCAACTCAGTTGCTCACAATCCACGTCGGCGACTATGGAGAGGTTCTCAGCGATGACGCGGTGCATGCCCTGGACCTGCTCGACGCCCTAGCAGAGCAAGAGCCTGCACCGGAATGTTGCGTGCTCTCCACACACGCGGTTGCCGGTACGGAGTCGCCGCGCACCATCCGTCTGCGCGCGCTCGTCGGCAATCAGGTGATGCTGCTGTTAGTCGACTCCGGGAGCACACACAGTTTCGTCTCCAAGGAGTTCGCCGAGCGTGTGCACGCGGTTTCTGTGCCCGTGCCCGCGGTGGAGGTCCGGGTGGCCAACGGCGAGCGCATGACGTGCAACAACATGATAAAGGGACTGAACTGGTGGATTCAAGGACACACGTTCGCCACAGACATGAGGCAACTGGATTTGGGTGCTTATGACGGCGTGCTCGGCATGGACTGGCTGGAGCAGTTCAGCCCGATGACTTGTCACTGGCTGGAGAAGACACTGACGTTCGAGCACCAAGGCGCCATGATCACTCTGCAAGGTGTTCGTCCAAAGCAGAACGACAAGCTGGAAGAAATCGAGCCCGACCAGGTGCGCAAATGGCAAGCTGGGAATGACATTTGGTACATGGCAGTCCTTGATCTGCCCCGTGCACTGGAGCCGCAGATTACCAAGATGCCACCCAGTGTCCAGAGTGTACTGACGGACTTCGCGGACGTGTTCGCTGACCCGAAGGGCTTGCCTCCCCATCGCCGCTACGACCATGCAATCACCCTCGTCGACGACGTGCGCCCGGCGAACTCGCGCCCTTACCGCTACTCGCCACTACAGAAAGACGAAATCGAGCGCCAGGTGCAGGAGATGCTGCAGTCCGGCGTGATTGAGCACAGCATGAGCCCCTTCACCGTGCCCGTGCTGCTCGTCAAGAAAAAGGACGGCACCTGGCATTTTTGTGTCGACTATCGTCGGCTCAACGAGGCCACTGTCAAAAACAAGTTTCCCTTGCCCATTGTCGATGAACTGCTCAACGAATTAGCGGGCGCGGCATTCTTCTCCAAACTGGATCTTCGCGCTGGCTACCATCAGATACGCATGCGCGCGGACGATGAGGAGAAGACCGCGTTCAAGACCCACCATGGCCATTTCCACTTTAAAGTCATGCCATTCGGCCTAACGAATGCTCCGGCAACATTCCAGTGCCTCATGAACGTGATCTTCGCCAAGTACGTCCGTAAGTTTGTCATAATATTCCTTGATGACATTTTCATCTTCAGGAAACCTTGGAGGAGCACCTGGAACACCTTCGCCTCGTCCTTGCCCTGCTCCGGGAGCACCAGTTGTACGCCAAGGAGTCCAAGTGTTCGTTCGCCTAGGCCAGTATCTCCTACCTGGGCCACATCATCTCCAAGGAGGGCGTCGCCACGGACTCCGAGAAGACGCAGGCTATGGTCGCGTGGCCTACTCCAACAAACGTGACTGAACTTCGCGGCTTCCTCGGCCTCACCGGCTACTACCGCAAGTTCATCGCGCACTATGGCATCATCGCCAAGCCGCTCACAAGCTTGCTGACCAAGAAGGGCTTCGAGTGGACAGAGAAGGCGCAGGTGGCCTTCGATCTCCTCAAGCGAGCAATGGTGACCGCGCCAGTGCTCGCGCTCCCAGATTTCGAGCGCCCGTTTGCGATCGAGACGGATGCCTGCGAAACCGGCGTTGGCGCGGTGCTGGCACAGGAAGGGCACCCGGTGGCGTTCCTCAGCAAGGCCCTGGGGGTGCGCAACCAGCGGCTCTCAGTGTATGAGAAGGAGTTCATTGCCGTCATGATGGCAATCGAGAAGTGGCGAGCATACTTGCAAAGGGGCCCCTTCACCATCATCACCGATCACAAGAGTCTCTGCAACCTGCAGGATCAGCAGCTCGCCACGGACCTGCAACGCAAGGCCATGGCCAAGCTGGTCGGACTCCAATTCCAGTTCCGCTGCCGTCGTGGCAGTGAAAACGGAGCCGCGGATGCTCTTTCCCGCGTGGGCGCGTCGCTGAACCTGGATGCGCTCTCCCTGTGCCAGCCCGCATGGGTTCAGGAGGTGGCAAACTCATACGCCACGGACGCTGACGCACAGGATCGTCTGGCTCAGCTCGCGATCCACAACCCGGACGACGAGGGTTACGAGCTCTACAAGGGCCTCATCCGCAAGAAGGAGCGCCTGTGGATCGGCAAGAACACGGCCTTGCGCACCAAGATCATCAGCGCGCTGCACGACAGCGCGATAGGTGGCCACTCTGGCGCCACGGCCACCTACCAGCGCATCAAGAAGCTTTTTGTGTGGGATGGATTGAAGGCCGATGTCACCGACTACGTGCGGCAGTGCCCAGTGTGTCAGCACGCCAAGCACAAGCATTCCAAGCCGGCGGGCACGCTCACGCCATTGCCCGTGCCAACCACTCCCTGGCGCGACCTGACCATGGACTTCGTGGAAGGATTACCAGCGTCGGAGGGCTTCGATTCCATCATGGTGGTAGTGGATCGGCTCACCAAGTCAGCACACTTCATTCCGCTTCGTCACCCATTCAAAGCTCCCCAAGTGGCCAAGGTTTTCTGGGATCATATCGTCAAGTTGCACGGCATTCCGAGCTCCATTGTCTCCGACCGTGACGTGTCTTCACCAGTGCTCTCTGGCGCGAGCTCTTTGCCAGCGCAGGCACCAAGCTGCTCTTCTCTATGGCATACCACCCCCAGACAGACGGCCAGAGTGAGCGAGTCAATCAGTGCATGGAAATGTACCTGCGATGCGCGGTGCACGACGCGCCCCGGCAATGGCGCCGCTGGTTGCCGACCGCGGAATTCTGGTACAACTCGTCTTTTCATTCCTCCATCAAATGTTCCCCCTTCAAGGCTCTGTACGGTGTGGAGCCCAACATCGGCGCCATGGCATTCTGGGATGACAATACGGTGCCCATGATCGACGGCGAGCCCTGGGACTGGTGCGTGCATACGGCACGGCTTCGCGAGCACATTCTTCGTGCCCAGCACAGGTTCAAGAAACAGGCTGATCAGCACCGCACGAAGCGCTCCTTCGAGGTGGGTGATCATGTTCTCCTCAAGCTCCAGCCCTATGCACAATCATCCGTGGCGAACCGGCCTTGTGCTAAGCTGGCTTACAAGTACTTCGGGCCCTTCGTGGTGCTCGACAGAATCGGCAAGGTGGCGTACAAGTTGGAGTTGCCGGCAGACAGCAGGATTCACCCTGTCTTTCACGTATCCCAGCTCAAGCCGTTCACTCCCAACTACACCCCGGTCTTCGCCGAGCTGCCACGACCGCCAGACCTCACCGGCCAAGACGAAGAACCAGTGAAGATCCTGGAGCGGCGCATGGTGAAACGTGGCAACAGCGCGATGGTGCAAGTCAAAGTGCGCTGGCGCCACGACCGGACGGCAACGACATGGGAGGATTACGACACTCTGCGCCGCCGCTTCCCTCACGCACCGGCGTGGGACACACCAGCCGCCGACGAGGCCGACCAACAAGCTGCAACTGAAGAAGGAGCTCATTCTGAAGAAGAGGGGAATGTCACACCTGCATCGCCAGGAAGCGATGCAGTGGACGCGTGACGGTGGACCCCACCAGCCAGTTGGCAGGAGAGACAAGTGGACCGCGGCTTTATAGCCAGCTGTAGCGAATGGGCAAGGGGGCGTTGTGTGTAGTGTGATCTCTGAAACTCTCCCCCAAACTGTATCTCCTCCCTTGGAAGAAATCCCCTCTCCCAAGTCTCGATCTCATCCCAATTCCCTTCTCTGATCCCCCTAGTGCGTAGATGAGTTCGTGACATCATATTGCGGTGGAAGTAGGTTATACTTACTTATAGAAAAGCAATGGAGTTAAGTTTGTGTAGTAAAACAGTCCGAAGAATATGTTTCTACTCACCATCATTTTGCGTTTTATTCTGGATGAGAGGAAAACAACAACCGGGCTTTTGACGTCTAGTAGTGGCCAAACCTGCTTTGAACAGAGGAAAGTATCAAAACGAACAATATATGGATTTCCTGGTGCCAGGAAATGGAGTTATTCCATTGCTTGTTTTTATCATATGTTAGGAGACCAGAACTGACGGTTCTCCTCATCCCTCCCATTAGTTGGTCTTTTGCCTTGACTTGTCAGTGTCATGTTTCTTTTCAGCAAAGTGGACCTTCTTCTTTGCTGTCGAGCAACCCGGTTCTATCTTCTAAACACATTTAAATGTTTCTTTCTTTCTTGTGCACTTCCTTATTCTGGTCCTGCTTGTTATGCATTATAAACCATTAAAAAATCTTCAGATCCTTGGGAATTATAATGAATTTTTTTATTGATATC
>NC_057810.1:296751434-296756823 GCF_018294505.1 Triticum aestivum | reverse complement strand
TTTTTTAGTCATAAATGAAATTGTGCTGATGAAAAACTCACTTGATATGTGAAAGTTTGAAAGTTGGCGCATCATGGTCATAGTACGAGGAGCTTGCAGAGAACCAAAATAGAGAGGCACTCAGGCACACAACGTATATGTTTGTCTTAAGCTATCTACTCTTGCTCACGTTCTTCAATTGTATACTCTCTTTTGTAGTTCACAAAGCATTTGAAGCTAGGGGGGAATGAAATAATATAAAAATATACCATATTTTATGCTCAATTTCTCAAATATCACCAGAATTTCCCCTTTCCCCTTTATTAGTTTCTGACATGACCTGATCCGCCATCCATGTCTAACATAATCCCAGAATTTTGTTTCATGGCATTTAGCCTGAAAATAAGTGGTTGTGGCTCAACCCTTCATCTCACCCTAGGTTGCCCTATCCACTTCCTCACTGTTAGTGTACTATCTGTTTCCTTCTTCTGTCTTTTTATTGTTTCTCTAATAGCAACCAACTGTTGTGGGCGTGTGCCACCCACAGCCACTTATTTGATTGTTTCATGATCACATAATACTCAGATGATGATATTGAAGTAGTACTTTATTTAGATGACAATTAAATGTGATCGCATTTAGATCTTTACTTATGTTTAACTTAAGTTTCTGTTGTGATTTGCAGTTCTTCCCTCTCTTGGTGTTAAACTTGGCATTGCCTAATCTTTGTTGGTGCTGTTAGTTGACGGAGAATCCAATAGATACTTTTCTCAAGGATCATGGCCTATATATCTCCTAATTAAGAGAAAAGTTCAGCAGTGGAAAAGAGAAGGATACTCTGGAGCTGCCTTTCTAAGGAAGGTAAAAGAGAATGGTAGTTTCTTGACTTGAGTGCCGTTGACCAGCTCAAGTCACTACATACTATTCTCCGCAATCAAATTTCCACAATTTTGCATGTCATTTCCTGTAAAATGACTCTGGTACTTTATCCTGCACTCAGCTAGCAGGTATTATTTGTTGCTGGAATCCTAAAGAACGTGGTCATGTTTGACAGTAGCGTATATTCTCATTTTATTCCTGAAGTTTTAATAGCTAAGCACTTAAGCGTTGGAACAACAACCCATGCTTATCCCGCTGCTGTCGATATTCTTCTGCCTACTTATGTTATTTACTGTTCTACTTTAATATTCTTTAGTTATGAAGCCTATTGTTATACTAATTACACATATATACCTTCCCGCCTGTGTGCGCACATGATCCAACACACATGAGGGTCCACGTAGGCATGGAGCACAGTGTCTTTTTGCACAATGCCATGATCCCATTGGATTTGCAGAGCCTTCTGAAAGCTACATATTTGTTGGGCACAGTTCTATCATTGAGCTGGTCACCTTACATCTTGTGACAATGAGTGAATTACTCGTGTGCTCTCTCTCTCCTCTCTCTCTCCAGGAGTCATTCAAAACCCCTATACGTATACATCTTAATGATCATACAACCAGGGTACACCGTACACAGTCCTATTGATGTAGATATTATTCTGCTGTACGAATGGTCTTATAAGAAGTTTGATTGCTCGCTTTGAGGTTTCATCTGTTTATGTGTGCATGTATAGCACGAACTGTCTCAAGTTCCATATTAACAAAATGCTCTCATTTAGCTTACATGACGTATTTGAGTTTTTATTGCATGACAAGTATTTCTGCTGGACATTTCAGGCGAGACAAACATATTTGATAGCTGGGAACTATTGGTCATTTCCATTGAGTTTTGAACACCAACATTTAGAGTGTAGATTCACTCATTTTATTTCCCTAAGTAAATTTGTGATCTAAACATGTGCGCAATTTACATATACTCAAACTGCAGTAGGGGTTTCGAACCATAAGCAAAGGTTTAATGAGTCACCATGCATGTCTAAACATGCCTCCCAACTTTCTACTCCCTCCGTTCCTAAATACTCCCTCCGTCCCATAATATAAGAGCGTTTTTTACACTACACTAATGTCAAAAACGCTCTTATATTATGGGACAGAGAGTGTATTTGTCTTTTTAGAGATTTCAAATAGACTACCACATACGGATGTATATAAACATATTTTAGAGTGTAGATTCACTCATTTTGCTCCGTATGTAGTCACTTGTTGAAATCTCTAGAAAGACAAATATTTAGAAACGGAAGAGTATATGTTAATTAAATTTAGCATCAATGTCTTTCAACTTGTCTTAGTCACCGTGCACGTCCAAGCTGCTGCTCATTAATGAATGATCAGGTTCTGAGCTGCACATAGTGCAGCAGTGAATTAAGATACTTAACTGTAGATAGTATACTGCCCTATCAATCTCAATTGTCTGCACTAATTTATAGTTGCGTTCTTCTTGCAGTAGATTAACTGATTCATGCATGCTGTGCATAGACCATGGAAGGCTCTGGATGCCATGTCCCGAAGACAACCTCTGCATCCTGGCTAAAGTTTTGACAACTCACTGCTGAACCACGACTGACAATGCGCAAACCGAGGCAAAAAGGTCAGTGTGGGTCTGGATGTGATCTGCTCACTCATCAAGTTAAACCATATAGCCGCTTCTCCAAAATATCAGCAACCAACCAAAAAATTTGGCTCCCAGTAGTCTCATCTCAAATTTAGCGCCCAGTAGTTTCTTCCATGGCACAGAGGTACGTCTCGGATCTTGATGCCGATGCGCCCCGGGAGAAATGCCTACCCATTTCTAGCTAGCTCGATGAAGATCTCTGCGTTGCATCTTGCAAGCTGATGGGATCAACGATCTGGCCAGACGGCCTTTTCTCTCCCTTGTCCACACCCGCCTCCTTTTGTAGGCATACCATGTATTGCTCGCCGTGATGCGTACTGCAATTCATCTGACCTCGAAGGGTTGGATGGTGGCGAGCTGCACGTACAGAGACGCAGCGCACGCAGCTAAGGGCATCTCCAGCCGCGCCCCCAGCAAAGCCTCTTCAGGCGTTTTTTTCGCGCCGGCGCCGAAAAAACGGTCCAGTCGCGCCCCAGAAGCCCGATTTTCGCTAGCTTGGGCTGAAAACAGCGCCGGCGGACCCAGCCCGAACCCGGCGCGCTAGGGGCGCCCCGGGGGCGCCGGGCGAACTGTTTTGGTGCGAAAAAGCCGCGGGCCCGCCGCGTTAGCGACACGGCTCTCTTCTCGGCCCTTCGTCGTCCTCATCGCCTCGTTTCCCGCGGTGAATCAATGCCAAAGCTGCCGCGCTGCCGCGCCGGTCAGCCTGCACCATTGATGCCTCACGGGCGGCGCAGTGAAGACCGGACGACGCGCGTCCCTCGCCCTCCCTCGCCCGCCACGCGTACACACGATGACACGCGCGCCTTGGCCTATATATGAAGCGCCCCGGCGCACTCGACGACTCACACTCTCCCGCCGCCGTCGTTTCCTCCCTCTCCTCTCCTCTCTTTCGCCGTCCCCAGTTCACGGCCATGGCCGAGCGCTTCCCAGGCGACGGCGCGGCGGCGAACGGCTTTGGCCGCCGCCATCTTCACGAAGACGAGGCTCGCCTCCTTTACGAGGCCGAGTACCTGGTCCCGCCGGACATGCGGGTGCCCGGGACGTGGAGGATCAGCGCGGGCGGCGTGCCGGTGCCCCCGGTACCGACCGGCGCGACGCGGCGTGCGGAGATCGCACGCATCCGCTCGAACCTGCCGCGTGCGGCGAGGGAGGCGCCACGGTACGCTCCCGACAGCCCGCTCTGGGAACCGTACTTCCACCGCCGTCAGGCCGAGTAGCTCGAGACCACCAACGGCGTCGTGCCCTCCGGCAGGCTCAACGCCGCCGGCCGGCGTCTGTGGTGGGGCGTGCCCAGGCGCATGTTGGAGGCCGTCCTCGAGTACATCGAGGGCGGCAACACGCCGCGCCTGGAGTACCCCGCTCCCCCTTCCTTCTTACGCCGCCGGGGAAGCTCCTGGACCCCGAGGCGCATGGAGACCGGGGGGTCCTCCTCCTCGTCCGACGGCTCGCCCTGCCTCCGCCTTGTCAAGTCGGAGCCCCAGGACACGCCGGTCAGCGCGCGCACCCGCAGCTCCGGCGGCGCCAACGCCTCTCCACCAACCGGCCGCTTCGTCCTCGCCGAGGCCAAGCCGGAGCCCGTCCTCCCCGCGGAGTACGAGAAGATAGCCCGACGCGGCTTCTTCGACGAGGACGCCATGCGGTGGGCGCGGGACGACTACCTCCGCGACGAGATGGTCCGGCAGCGCCGGGCCCTGGAGGAGATCGCCGCCCTCAAGCGTGGGCGCGAGGACGAGCACGGCGCCTATACCAAGTTGAACTCGTGGTCCTCGACAGCGACGACGACGACACGCCCCCGGACCGTCCAACCCGCCGCGCCAATCGGGGGAGGGATGCAGCAGGGATGGCGGAGGCGACGGCGACGACGACTACGATGATGACGACGACGGCGGTGACTACACGCGGTTCTACCGCCTCCTCGGCATGTAGAACCGCGTGGGCGGGCGGCGGGCGGCCAGGGAGACGGCGGGGGTAGCCCGCGGTAGTTTTTTTCATTTTTGTAAAATATGTTTAAGTTTGAATGAACTAGCCAATGTTTGCGTTAAATTTGAGTCGTTTTTGCGTCGTGTTTGACTTTTTTGACTAACCGTCGGCGCCGCGACTAGGGGGCATCACGCCCCCAGTGCGCGGTTTAGCGACGGTGCGCCCCAGGGATGTTTTTTTTGCCCTTTCTGGGGGGCCAACGGCTGGAGATGCCCTAAGCAAGCAGTGGGCGCGGCTGTCCTGCTGCCCCCTCCTCGTTTGCGCCATTAGTCGCTTGTCCGGGAGCGCTCCCCGCTGCGATTTGTCCCCAACGGGGATCACGAGAGCGGGGAGGAACAAGTTGCCCAGATTTTGGACGCGCGCCCGTGGAAGGGCGTGGGCTTGTCATGTTGGAAGAGGGGTCGCTTTCGGGTTTAAGCTGCTTCTGCTTCTCTCTCTTACTCATGGCAGTGAGAGAGAGAGGCCGGCTGGTCGATCGTGTACGTGTGTCTGACTGTGTGAGAGGGCTAACAGGAGGAACTAGCTTAGCTAGTGTTAGTGTTAGAGCCTAGTATTAGGCTCTCAGCTATGCATGTGTCATGTTACTATGGGCTTGCTTATAGCTAGGAGCTAGCTAGCTTCTTGCCCTCTCCGGGCGATCTGGATCAATGGCCGGGAAGATCTGTTATCCTCTTCTGGATCATGTAAAATATCTGCCATATCTATGGACCTAGTCAAGTCTCCTTTTCCTTACAAAATACTATGGAAATGTTAAAAATCCGACATCAGGTTTTACTGCTTCGGTCTAGTCCGTCAATTGATTGCCAGAAAACTAAACGCTTGGTTGCCGTAGCCTGTAGGTCATGGATATATACTTGATGCAGGGAAATGCTTCCTT
>NC_057810.1:296745513-296750392 GCF_018294505.1 Triticum aestivum | reverse complement strand
TATATATATATATATATATATATATATATATATATATATATATATATATATATATATATATAGCAGCACCCTGTTACAAAAATAGTTACTGTGCTATAATTAATGTTCATGTCTTAATTTAGCCGGTAGTATGTTACTAGTGCTATAATTAAGGGCAAACTAGTATCCCATCTGCTGCCAGTGCCAATAAATCCAAAGACCATGCATTCCTGGCCCCCCAAGGCGCAGGAAGTGTCTCATTGCCTGCTCATGTCTTTAATACTTCTTTGTCTCCACTCTCACACTCTCTCTCTCCCTCCCGCTGTCTGAGAGATGCCCGTCCATGCGAACCTATCCATCCATAATAGAGCCGCTGCACTCACTAGATCATCCACAGGCCTCCCTCTGATCGGCTCAGCTTTTGTTCAACCGATCTGTCGTTTATGCACTACAGTGCTGTGAAACGTGTATGTACTGCACGTACCCGATTGACTGCAAGAGAAATAATGGAGATGCATGGGTCGACATGTGATCGTTAGTTTTAACTAACCCTACCTTGATGTGACCATGCGCCTTGTACCTACGTAATACTCATCTATATCTGAACCTGGAGCAAAATATGTTCATAAACCTGGAACCAGATTCATCTGGAATGGGGGTAGCAATATGTTTAGCAGCACGGGAAAAAGCCAGATAAAGAGAACAATCTCTTTGGCAGGTATTGTGCAGTTGTGGTTCAGTTTTTCTATATAGATTGTTTGATTCATAGGACTGGATCCTCTAGGATTTTTTTCTAAGGATTCCTTTGCACAATCAAGACAAACAACAAGTATTGTAGTATTCGAATGAGCATGGCATTCTAATCCTATGTTTTCCCTATTCCACGTTTTTTTTGAATAGCTTGGATTGCTTACCACATGCATCACGTGGTTACTATTCCACGTTTTTAGAATCATGTCAATCAAGGAGGCCTTGGTGTTCATGTTAGAAATGCACATGAGTGCACTAGTACAACTGTTTCGCTATTTCTTAGACGACTTCTAAGTGGACGCTAACAACCATTCGATTGAGCGACATTATTTCATGCAAAGGCTGTAAAAAATGATTAAAATAATATTTCTAAGCCACATGAGTTATAGTCACTCCCTTACTACAAACATTGATAGATCTGACGAATTAAAATGCGTAGTCTCCGTCAACTGTTACGGTTGTGTTAAGAGAGCGCAGCATGCGGGTATGCCGCATACGTCTATGTGTATCTCTTCTAGTTGCAAAGGAAATGGTAGGAAATATCTTGGTAGGAAACGTAAGCTTGGAGAACATATTTATAACCTTATTCGGGTAACTTGGAAGGTTTCCTGTACTTGGGTATCTCTAGGTTTCCATGCATTTCTATCCTGTGCCGATTCAAGAGAACATTTTATAATAATCACAGGGCACATATGTACATGGAGAGTTTGGGGGTACTGAGTAATGTACTTCTTCTGTAGCGACTTCAGAACCCCTCGTTCCATAGCATATCTCTATGCCTGTAGAACCTCAAAATTTGAATTTTAACTATTAAGACGTGTCTGTACATATTTTTGTGCGTGGAAGATCAAATACAGAAGTCAGTTTTTTGACCAACTTGCAATGAAGTTCTGGTTTTGCTGGCAAAGTTAAACACATATTTGATATGGATTAAAAGATGAGTTTTAGTGAAATCTATACGCTAGAATATGCAGATTCACCTGGCATCAACTGCTAACACCTACTCCCTCTATCCCATAATGTAAGACGCTTTTTGATACTACACTCATGTTAAAAAGCGTCTTTGTAAATATTTTATTTTAATATATTTACTGTAGAACGATTGTTCTACGTTTTTTGGTTAAAAAAAACGTCTTACATTATGGGATGGAGGGAGTACCATTTAATGTATAGCTACAGTTGGCACCCTAGACTTCAGTAACACTTACTCCCTCCATTAAATGGTATTACATTTTTTATGCAGTTGTGATGTCATGTGCATGTAGGTTCTTCAAATTTGGTGTATATAGTGTGGATGATCATAGTTTTTTGCAATACAATTGTGTTGCATCTCAAGATTTTGTCTCAAGAAATTGCTTGCCAAGAATATGAAACAGAAGATGAGCCACTTCTTGACATGGAAGAGGAGGGTTTTCTTGATGCAACTCCAAATGGAAGAAGTGCAAAGTACACTACCAAAGAAGACAAGTTCACTACTACAGATCCGAATAGCATCAACTGACCAAATGGTATCATAACTAACGCACTAGCGGCCAGTCAGTGCCTCAGGGTTAGTGATGATTTAATCATCACGGACGGGCCACCTGGCCACCCAGTGACGCATAACACTTGATCGTCCGACCTATCAGTTATAACTATCAATAGGACACAAAGCAGAGGGATATCACGTAGGGCTAGTTCTTTGGCAGCTGGCTTCTAGAAAAAAGTTGGAATAAGCCGCTCCTTACCCAGCTTATTCTAGAAGCCTAACCAAATTAACCTTTTTAGAAGCCTAATAATTAAGACTTGTCTAGTAGGCTTATACTTGTTTTTGGTTGGGCATCTAGAATAAGCTGGGTAGGGGCCATCTTATTCTAGAAGCCCCAAAAAGCCACCAAAAGAACTGGCCCTTACTGGGCAGTGCCTAGAGACCGACAAACTATGGTAAGTTCCAGCTGGTAGCTGTCTGTCATACTACTGTATCACAAGTACTACCAGCAGTGCGACCCTAGTTGCACCCAATATTACACATGCAATTCAAAATAAGCACATATAAACATTGCATTTTAAATATGTCATCACATACACATAGACATGCACACCTCATACAATGTCGTTCGCCAATACAATTTCACGTTCACATAACAAATATACACATATAATACATTCATTCTAGCTGTGTTCACGATTTCATGTACACATAACTTCTGATTGCTCACGTCGGGTACTTTTGAGTTACCTTGATTCATGAGGGAGTTTTTGGACAACTTATCACCTCATATTGCCGCCTAACTTCCAGGAATGCTACTTTCTCAATTGGCCTTTCAAATTTTGAACGCATCTGGAACTTGGCCCCATTGTCTGGAACTTTCGAGGACATTGTTTTGTCATCCAATATTCAGAACCTCTTCCTAAGAGAGAACCCCATTGGGGGTGGGAGGGGTGGGGTGGGGTGATGTTTTGAGGTACCTTGCTAAGAGAGAACCCCTTCCTTACTTTGTGTTCAGATCCTCCTCGAGGGATATATAATTTAAGCGGGATTTGATTGGCCCTTGTCTACTGTCATGACAACATCTTTGATCCTGCGATTAACATGACACATGGACGAGGTGTGTTCCGCTCAAATCTAGAAGGAGTTAACCCTCCAAGAGTAACAAGTCATTTGGAATGAACCCTTTGCCAAAGAACTACAAATAAGTGACTCAAGAACCTCTATCGATCTCTTTGATGATATTTACTCACAAAAAAGGAGAGGAGGAGGAGAGAGAGATGTAGGGAGGGAGGGAGAGAGCATAAAGTATGGAAGGGGTTTTCTGGAATCTCTGACCACGAGAGTGCACGGTACATAGAGTCATCTGTAAATGACACATTTGTAGTTAGATTTGAGCGGAACATATCTCGTCCCTGTGCCAGGCTAATTGTGGGATAGTAGATGTTGCCATGACACTAGACAAGGGCCAATCATATCCTCCCTAAATGATATATCTGCCAAGCAGGAGCTGAGCGCATGTGCAAGAATACCATTCTTATCGCGTATAAAATGGTACAAGGCTGGATATTGTTCTCAGAGAGTGGCGTTTCCTAACCACTTATCCATCCAGAAACGTATCTCAGAGCCGCCATTTGTCATGAAAGATCAAAAGCAGAAAATGTGCTTCTTTCCCGCCATCAGACCAACCCAAAATTTCAAATCCCCAGGCTTCCAATGCGCCTAAGATGAGAATCACTTTTAGTAGAGTTTACACTCAGTATGTTTGCTTTGAAATGAGAAGCACTTTTAGTATAGGGTAGTACAACACATTAACCCGACATATATGCTAGACAGGTATATATCATGGTTTTGATCAATGGGGAAGTTGTCCTTGAACCCTTATCTAGCCAATAGCCGTCCGTTTTACCTTTGCAGTTCAACAACGTTGTCAATTCTATTGAAATCCTACTCACAGTACGTTTTTCTTGAGACTTCTCACAGCACATTTTAAATAAAAAGACTAAATATTGCACTAGTTGGGGAGTGGGGCGCTGGGGGCACATGCTGCAGTTGCATGGGATCTTGGGTTGGGCTTGGGAACGAATGTTTGCATGCACAGTGTCCAATAATGTGTTTGTTCGACTTTTGCTTCCTCATCTCTTTAATTTCGTATGCTGTGTCCCTGTGCTCATTTTCTTTCTCACTCTAGGAAAGGGATCGTAGACATCCTTCTAAGTCTCTCTATGTGCAAGCTAGAGAGAGAGAGAGAGGTGTTAGCTTGATAGTAGCTCTTGGCTCCTATTGCTCCCCTTTACAAAAAAAGGACGTGTCACTCTCCACTATCCATGATCACTCTGGGCCCCCGTAAATTGCCCCTCCAACTGCAGATCTCTACACACCTCTCCACCCCTAACTAGGCTGCGTCTCCCTTATATCCACCCTGATCTCTTCCACCTCTGCTCACAGTCCCTGCAGATAGCTTGAGGGCTAGAGATCTCTCCTTCTCGTTCCTCCTCTTCCCTCGGATGACTACCATCTACATGAGCCAGCTATCTACTCTCCCTCTAATGGATGGAGATCAAGATCAAGGGCACTTTCAAGCCTTTCATCTACCCAAAGATCCTCCTATCTTGTTCCCTTTCATGATCGACAACCCAGTGGAGCATCAAGGGCAAGGCTATGGAGACCAGCACTCAAGGC
>NC_057810.1:296743949-296745254 GCF_018294505.1 Triticum aestivum | reverse complement strand
CACAACTAGCTAGCTACACAAATGGAGTATATGTCAATATCGATGTGTTCCAACGTTTTTAGTACACGCAAGCTCTTCTTATAATCCTGCTCCCTGGCTTGCTTTTTCTTTCTCTTGTAGTTCAATGATCACATGATGATGAGCGGAGGATCTGCGGACGTCTTTGCCACATGCTCCCCGTTCGGACCTACCATCCAAAGCATCGGCAGTGACATGATCCAGAGATCCTCATACAATTCCTATGATTTCGAAGCCACACATGCCGGCGATGGATCGACTAGCCAGTGGGCATCTGCCAAACCGCCAGTGAAGATGAGGATCATGAAAAAGGCGCCAACGAATGATCACCAAGGAGGGACAGCGAGAAAGCCAAGGAGAAGGGCACAAGCACACCAAGGTGATGAGAGCCAGCACCTGCAGCATCCCATGGGTGTTATCAGAGTGTGCTCAGACTGCAACACCTCCAATACCCCCTTGTGGAGGAGTGGTCCTTGTGGCCCCAAGGTGAAATATATTGCTAACTAGGCAAACTTCATGATCTATACCTGCACTGCACAATCTATGTACTTGCTTCATATCAACATGTACATATAACACACAGTAGTACAGATTGCTACACACTTATTTATTTAACTGTAACTTTTCATGCGTCTATGGTTCATGCAGTCTCTTTGCAACGCATGCGGCATACGCCAAAGGAAGGCTCGCCGCGCCATGGCTGCAGCGGCGGCCACTGCTGCCACCAACGATGGGGTGGCGTCTGCTTCCAGTGGCGGTGTGGCGGTGGGGGCCATGCAGGCAAGCGACGCATCACAAGCGGTGAAGGCAACAAAGAAGGAGAAGAGGGCTGCGGATCTTGACCGGTCGCTGCCGTTCAAGAAGAGGTGCAAGATGGTTGATCATCCTACCGTTACCACCACCAAGGCCGTGGCTGTCGATGCCACTCTGAAGGATCAAGATCACGTTGTCGCCGAGGACGGCGCCATGGTGGAGAGACTGAGCAAAGCCGATCCGCCAGCAGCATTCACTCACGCCTTCATGCGCGACGAGATCACCGATGCCGCCATGCTGCTCATGACCCTATCGTGCGGTCTTGTTCGCAGCTAGTACTAGCTAGCTAGCTAGCTAGTAGACACTAGACACTGATGAATGCAACTTGATTTGCATATCATGAGTTATTAGTCTTGTTATATTTTCTGTATCTTGCGATCTTGTTGTTTTGTGTTGAGGAGTTCGGTCGATCGGGGCGTACGGATATATATATATATATATATATATATATATATATATATATATATATATATA
>NC_057810.1:296741465-296743559 GCF_018294505.1 Triticum aestivum | reverse complement strand
ACAGTTTTCTTTCTTTTCTTTGCTTTGCTGCGGTTATTTAAACCAGTATAATTTGTGTTCATCCTCTGTAGTACAAAATGTAATAAAACATATTTCCGTAAGATGTTCGTTTTTCCTTTGGAGCTGATAATGCAGAAAGCAGGATCGATGACAGGAGAAGAAACTCCGGTGCATCATATTGGATGTGGTTCATATATGTGACATATCGTTAGTACTCCCTCATATGCATCATATTGGCTGTCACAGTGTCAAAAAATGTCGATCTTCCTAATTGTGTATTGTTACTACTCCCTCATCGATCGTTATGGCTATGCACCCATCGATCGATGAGGGAGAAAAACTACTGCGCATCATATTGACTGGAGTATATTATAACATATGCGAGCTAATTGTGTATAGTTATATCTACTTTTTGTGAGGTATTCTCATACTACTTTTCACCTTTTTCGGACACAGACATTCTACCTCATGGCTATGCATGCATGCATGTGGGACAAATGAACCCCTTGATGTTTGGAGATCTGTGCCCTGCAACTTGTTACAGAACTACTACAGGCACAGTATGTAAATTTTTAGCCGTTTTATTTGACTGCACCAAATTAGCTTCAACATGTATACACGCTCCATGACCCTCCTCTATTGAGCTGCAAGCCTGCAACGGCACAAGCATCCACATATGTGTGTGGTACCCCATTGGGATCTCCAGCTTAGAGCGAAAATCTGCCATGTGTACCATATAATTTCTCCATTAAGAACAATAATGTCACTAATCCAAACTAATACTAGAAGATGATCATGCATGATGATATTTTGTCTGCACCAAATACAGAGAGAGAGAGAGAGAGAGAGAGAGAGAGGAGCTGGGTTAGTGCGAGTGTTTACTGAAAAATGAGAGACGTGATTCAAGACCATGGTTCAGCCGAAGCTATGGTCTATGCCGTACGATTTAACATCCTACTACATGTGGATCTGTGACATGAATGCCAACTGCATTTTTTAATCAACCATGTATGGATCCTCATGAATAGACATACACGCCAACTGCATTTTTTACGGTAGGCCATGTGGTTGGTTATTTTATAGTAGTATCTTTTTCAACCTTCTCTCTTTCTCTTTCTTCGTATTTATTCTATTTGTCTAGGAGCACACGTATAGCTAGACTCTTGCATAAGAGGCCTAGAAGTCCATTATTATTTTGCTCAAAGGTTGGCTATTAGGCTAGTACTTCTTTCACTTTCTCTCTTTCTATTTCCTCTTATTTAATATTTTTACAGGAGCATGCATAGAGGCTGGCTGTTGTATGAGAGCCCAGTCCTTCTCTTTTTTCCCATCTCTCTCTTTCACATACACAAAAATAACATGAAGTGGGCTTATAGCTCACTGTTGAACTTGCTAGATCTTACAACCATAAGCAACGCATCTCATAACTTTGCTCTCACAAAAGACATTAAATGGGGGTTGTTTTAAATATAAAACTAAGATATAATGCACTGGGGACTACAATATCTAATCATCTATTTAATACTAGTAGATACAAACTTAAGATATAGTGCACTGGGACTATCATATATGATAATAGTTTACGATACTGGCTCTTCAATGCATAGTGTCATGCACTAGTATTATACTGCCACTTAATTTATGCATTTGTAGAATGCCCATAGAAAGTTGTGGCTATGATTAATCTCTTATTAACTTTTCTCATTTGACGTGCTATGATACACTATCATAATATGATACTAGAACCTCTCTCACATCATTAATTATAGTGCCAGAATATATTTTTACTTACGTGACCATGCATTATACAGTTATGATACTCCCACTATGAGAGGTACATCATGAAATAAATGAATGAATAGAATAATTTTGTGCCTCAAACGTGATGCATCACACCCGAAATAAATGAATGAATCGAATAATTTCATGTCTCAAACGTGATGCATCACACCCAAATAACTTGTGACTGGGACATATAGCATGGACAAAGTGGTCATTTTACATGAGGCAACAAGATCAGAGAGAGTTCAAAACTCCACGTGCATCAAGTTTGTCTATCATTGTTGAGAAGGATATTTTCCATGGAACTTGCAT
>NC_057810.1:296719021-296741182 GCF_018294505.1 Triticum aestivum | reverse complement strand
CAAATTCTGATGAAACCACCTGTGGCATTTTTGAAATCCATGCTGAGAATCAAATTTATCATATTTTTTTGGAATACTGAAGCAAAGAAAGAAAGAAAAGCAGTTGTCTATAAAACATCATAAGAGTTAACATGGATTATAAAAAAAACAAAAAAATGAGGGTGGGGGGTGGGGGTGAGGGAGTAGAGACATAATAGGATTTTTTTGAAGCTAATTAGAAATTGTTGCATTTGTCCATTGAAAGAAAGGAAATGAGAGTATAGAGAGATGGGTTTCCCCTAAGCATGTATCAGGGAAGGGGAGTGGGATGAATGTATTATTGGGACATGTGCCATTTGGAACTCAAGCAAAAATTATACTTCTTTAAGAAAGACACAAAGATTCAAGGATGTGTATTAATGTATTTGAAAGATAGTCAACATATATGAACTAACATTCTTTTGTCCAGGCTAATTAAATTTAAAAATTGTATTGTAAACCATTAATATTTAAATCTGACAAAGGAAAGAGAATTTAAATGTAGTGAAGGAAAACAATTGTCTAAATCTATTTATATGCCTCTCTCATAAAAACTAAATTTGCATATGCTTATTTGGTTTGTACATGATTTTAATGCGTTTTGTGTGCTCACAAATATGCACTTCTGTATACATGGGTATCCGTGTAACATTTATATCCTATACTATTAATTTTTCATATTCATAAAATCAAAACAAATACTGATGAAGCTCATTTTTGACCGATTCCGTAGTTCCGCTTCATTGATTCCTAGACCCCAGGTAGTAATAGGACTCTCATTGTGTAATCATCCAAAGACCCGTTGTCTCCCTCTGGTGGAAAACTATCCTCAAGCTGCTCTCACGATACACATAGGTGACTAGAGGAATCCCATGACAAGGCACCACTATCTCCTTCTGGAATGATAATTGGGGGTTTGGTTCTCTAAGAGAGAAGCTTCCAGAGCTCTTCCTTTTCTTTCAAAGACAACCTATCATTACAGGAGTTCTTCACCATGCTGATCTCATGGAGAATTTTCACACCCCTCTCTCTTCACAGGCATACCTCCAATTCATGGAACTTCAAACCACCACACAAAATGTTCAGCTGAGTGGAACTTATGATAAATGGATTTATCCTTGGGCATCTGACTTTTCCTCCATCAAGATGTACAAACTACTCAAACAGGGAGTCCCTGCTCCACCAATATTTGCTAAAATATGGAAAAATGCATCCATGCTCAAATACAAGATATTCTTCTGGCTCCTTATGCATGACAGAGTCAACTCAAGGAATCTACTCCACAGGAAATCTTTTCACTTGCCATCCTATAATTGTGCACTCTGCCATGCACACACGGAGGAAACATCACACCACTTGTTTTGGGACTGCGATTTTGCTCTCAGCTGCTGGGACTCAATTATCACAAACATAAATAGAGGAACCTTCCTCTATGATGAGATCATCATATTCGCTCAAGCTTTACCTGCTCCCATTGCGATGGAAATCCTTATAATGGATGTTGGAACATTTGGATACAAAGAAATGGGAGAATTTTTAGAGCACAACCACATTCAGTTCAATCATGGAGAAGACTATTGAAGAATGACCCGCTTCTTCTCAAGCACAGAATCAAGAATAAATTTGAGGCTCAACTTTCCAGCTAGATTGATCAGTTTTAAGCTAATTTCTTTTAATCATGTTGGGTTTTGCTAGAAAAGGAGTGGGATAGCTTGTTTTCATTGTTCTTTTTCTTTTCGTTCTTTGCTCTATAAATATTGGACTTTTTACTTTAATATATATATACCGTAGAACGATTGTTCTATGGATTTCTGTTAAAAAAAACATAGAATAGATATTGAAGACAAGAATAAAATGTAAGCCCAATTTGATAAGAACTAGAGACGATACCCCGCACGTTGCCGTGGAAATTGGCTGCAACTATTTGAATGAGGATCGATTGTATGTAAACATTAATATTTTGCTTAATAATATGATAACTCACACAAATATATATATATATATATATATATATATATATATATATATATATATATAATTTATTGTATTTGATTATTGTATAGTTGTAGAATATTTACTGAATATACATAGCATGGATGGTGCATGTTAAGATGAGTCTTTTACCATGCATGATGGCATATTGAGTTGTCATAGTTGCATGTTCAGAGGATTAAAGGTAGCGGGGGACAACTATTTAGGTATACTAGATAATACCTCAAACGTTGTTGCAAGAATTGCTTGCAATATATTTCAAGATTTGGTTATATGAACATGAGTATTTGGATCAGTAATATAAGATTAAACTTTAAATACATATGATTATTTTATAATTATAGAATACTTACTGAATGTAGGTAGCATACTAAACTTATAAAATTTAAGCTTTTTGAATGCATGATTGCATCTTGAGATGAACCTTTTTCCTTTGTATGGTCGCATGTTGAGGTGGCGTGGTTGTATGTTGAGATAAATATGTTAGCACGGATCAACTACATAGTTATATAGGATTGGATGATGTCTAGGTATCCGGGGATAGCAAATTTGGTGGTGTGTTTGGGAGAGATCGGCTCCACCCTAACTCGTGCCTACCTCTAAATTCCACTCCACCACCAAGCTCTAGAGCAATGAAAATATGTTTGAGGAGACTAGCAGCCTTGAAGGAGGCAGAGTAGCAAACTCGACATGTCATGGAGGCACTACAATGAGCTCAATGATGTGGTCTGGAGGCAGTGGCGCAATTGTCTTACAAGAGGCGACAATGACAACCTTGATGAAACCATCAGTTGTGTGCCGAGAATTGTTTGTTATCTCAGTCTAGCAGAAAGCAAACCTAGGGTTGATGCCGTGTGTATCTCATTAAGATGGGTTATTCTTGTAATATATGAGACCATATTTCTATAATAGCGAGATGTCGACAGTCATTCCATCAGTTTGAAACACCATGACTTTAATTTGTGGTAGACACTATATGAGTGCATCCATCTGGTGAGATGCATTTAGCTTTGTTGCAGAAGGTGGTTTGTAAAAAAAAATCAACAAAATGGACATGGGTTTGGACTTGTGGCGTACCTTAGTGGAGTCCACTTAGCAACGAGGTGCTGGAGGCAGGGAGGATGCGAAGTGGCGAAGGGAAAAAGGCAGGCAGTAAATCCTAACTCATCACCTTCGGCAGCAGAGCAGCGGGTACCCATGCTGGCACCCTTTCTTGGGTCCGAGCGAAAATGAAACGGGGCTGCATATCCTGCGAAAATGTAGATAAAGCTGAAAATTCGACAATTTCGTGTGACATAAAAAATCTGGAGATGCACAAAATGTCATGCACGCATGTATACACATATTATCGGTACAAACATTTTAGCAGGTAGCAGTATGAGATGGATGTGTCGATGAATGGTCCATGACTAAAAATGAGATCAGTAGCGTAGCATAGAGACTATACCTGGCACTGTACGTACATGCAGCGCGACAGCGATCGCAGGAATATCTACGTACCCCTCACTCGCAACAAAAAAAAAAAATACTCCAGAATTACTCGTCTAAAATATAAATGTATCTAGATGTATTCTAGTTGTAGGTACATTCATTTTTATCCATTTTTGTGAAAAGTAATTCCAAACGGAGGGAGTATCTGCGTACCGCTCACAGTCACATGGCATCAGTACAGGCTACTCGCATAGTGCGCTACTACAATAAAGCATTGTCGCACGAGACATAACCGTGACCCCGACCCCCTCGCGCCGCCACCCCAGGGCGCCGCCAGGGGATCAGATCCCGGCGCCGCCAGCCCCACAACCCACAACGGAAGACCCTGCCACCGGCGTTGGCCGCAGTGGCGGCGGCGCTCGGTGCCAAGACACTGAGGCAGGAGGAGGCAGCGGTGACCCTTCGAGGCGGCTGGAGCACTTCGGGCTAGGGACTTCGTGCCGAGGCCTGGGCGGCTCCCTGGCCATGCGGCGGCACCCGACAACCCCATGGCTGGCGGTTGCGGATCTGGATCCCACCCAGATTCGTCGTCGGTTCTTCATGTTGATGGTTGGCGGTGCGATGAGGGCTCCGGTTAAGGGATGGAGGATCTCCGTCGGAGTACCAGTGGCGGCATACGTCTTTATGGCAAAGCTCCGTGCGGTTCCAGCTAGCCACGAGATCGGGACGACGCAGCTTCTAGTGAAAACCGCGCCTGACTGCGGTCTTGGTGGACGTTGGCGGCGTCTCTAATGTCGTTTCCTTCTCAGGGCATTGTCGTCGCAGGTCACGTCAACTCGATCGCGATGTTCTGGTGAAAACCCTAGATCCGAGTCTACCGGATCGGACGATAACGATGCCTTCTGCGTCGTTCTCCCTCTTGGGGGCATCGTTTTTGAGCAAGTGCTGGTTGGAGGGGACAAGAGGAGTAGCGGTGTTACATCTACCGCAAGGCCGACGATGCATCCCGGCGGCATGACGCCCCGGAGTTTCGGCGACGGGCGCGTGTGGATGGATACATGCATGATGGTGCCGTTGTCTGACGCCTTGGTGGTGTCGACAGCAGGCCTGACAAGGTCGGTGCATCAGTACCTGCTCTGGAGATGGATCGGTGGAAGACGGCAGCGGCAACCTCTGAGAGTGCGCCGGACCGTTGTGTGACACAGTCCTGACATTGTGGTTTGGTTGGCGCATCCGACAGGTGCTGTCAAGATGGTGGCTTCAGACTTACTGATGTATTACTTTGTAAGGTCTTTATGAATAATTAGTAAAATGACTACATGCATCGTCTAGATACAGAGGCCAGGATTATATCCTCCTTTTCTAAATAAAAAACCGACAGAGCTATAGTCGTGTGTTGGCCTGGCCATTTGCCGTTTCTTTCTAGGCTTTCCTTTTTCTTTTTTACGGGTGCTAAAATGCTTCTTGTTGGGTTGACTTGGATTCCCATGACAGGGAGAACATTATCTTTTCTTCTATAAAGAATGTTTTTATTATCTAAAAATATTGCATCAAGTGGATATAAAGCATTATGAGTAACACCCAGCCTCTGCATAATTAGAATGCACACAACCAATTTTAAAAAATTTGTCAGAAAACAAAGAAACAAAACCGAGAAAATGGCAACAATAGAGTCCTATAGACTGACACTATGCCTATGCTGAAAGAAAAACATCAGTTTTCTATTGTTTTTTGCAGTTTTTTTGTTTTTTGTTTTTCTTTGTTTTCATTGTTTGTTCATTTCTTTCTCATTTTTACTGGTTTATTTTTCATTTCTTTCTTTTTGTTCAGTTCTCTTTATTACTTTTCCCAGTTCTCACTGTTTTTTTTCTTTTTTCTTTGTTTTACTTCAGTTATGTTTGTCACTTTCTCGTTTTCATCTATTTTCTTGTTTGCTCTCTCTCAGGTTTCACTGGTTTTCTATACACATTTTTGGTATATATTGAATACATTATTTTAATATACGCTTAGCAATTTTTCAATTCTTGATTAACATTTTTCAAATACCTGGTTAACATTTTTTAATACATGCTCAACATTTTTCTGTACACATTTACCATTTTTTTCAATAGCTTGATTAACATTTTTTGAATACAAGTTTAAGATTTTTTAAATGCATGATTAACATTTTTCTATACACATTTAAAAAAATCAAGTACAAGTTCAACATTTTTAATATATGATCAACATTTGTTCTATACACATTAACTTTTTTCCAATACAAATTTAACATTTTTTAATACATGGTCAACAATTTCTCTATACAAATTTAACCTTTTTCAAATACTTGTTCAACACTTTTTAAAATAGTTGATTTACATTTTTATATACATGATATTTGTTTCATCATTTCTCTAATACATGGTCAACATTTTTCTATACACATTTAAGTTTTGTGTAATGCTTGATTAATATTTTTTTTTCAAATAGTTGTTCAACCTTTTCTTTTCAAATTCTTGATTGCATTTTTTAAATACATGACCATTTTTTTCATACACATTGTATTTTATTGTATACATTTTTCGTATATGTGACAATCATTTTCTCTGTACACATTTAACATTTTTGAAATTCTTGGTCAACATTTCGAAAATGTTTTGTGTAGAGTATTTTTGTAATATATACATCTAAATATTTATATTATAAAGTAAAATAAAAAATAAAAGCAGAAAACGAAAAAAGAAACATGAACAAAAAAGAAAAAAACGAGCTGTGTCCTTGTGTGCGCCTGGGCCGGCCCATCTGAAGCTCCCCATCAGGCGAGGGATCCCTAGGAAGCGAGACGCTAAATCCTATTCGGCGCTCTCTGTGCCCGCTACAGTATAATTAGCAAACGGGCGCATAGCCCCTTCTCCGCTGGGCCGACCATCCAGCTTTTTTCTCTGTTTTTTAACCCGTAAAAAATGAGTGCTAGTGTTGCGACTCAAACCAGGGATGTCCTGCTTAATTCTTAGCTGCAGTAACCACCCCGTCATCCCCAACTGGACTGCTAACTTTCATCTTTTTATGTATTTTCTTCGTTCTTTTTTCTTCTGTCATTTTTTTTATTTTTATTCTTCCCGAGTTTGATTTTTTTTTCAAATTCGTGAATTTTTCCTTCAAAATTGCTTATCCTTTATCAAATTTGAGGATTTATTTTTCAAATTTGATGAACTTTTATCAAATTCAATGATTTTTTTTCAAAACCGATGATCTTTTTCAAATTTGATAACTTTTTCCCAAATTCATCAATTTTTTTTTCAAATTAGATGAACATTTTTTCAAATTAGATGAACATTTTTTCAAATCTGATGAAATTTTTCAACACTGGTAAAATTATGCCAAAATTGATGAACTATTTTTCAATCAATGAACTTTTTTAAAAAGTGATGAACTTTTTATTCAAAATTGATGAAATTTTTCCAAATTTCATGAATTTTTTCCCAAAATTTGGTGAACTTTTTCAAAATTGATGAATCTATTATGAACTTTTTAGTGAATTTATAATTTTTTTGTGAACTTTATGTAGTCAACAGTCCAGTACCTGAGTAGTGATCCATGCTGGTGGTGAAAGGTCAACTAGCGTCATTTTTATACAAGTTAACCAGCGATCGTGTGCTATAAAAAAACTAACGGTCATGGGGATTGAGCGATGGAGGGAATCGAAGGAACACTCATGTATATGGGCTGGCATAAGAGGGGCGTGGGTGGGCGCTGCTATCCAGTACGCACGCAGAGGGAGCCGACGAGGATGTCCCAAGCGCCTCAACACCGCTTAGATAGTTGGCGCTCGAATGCATGCCGTAGTGGGCCGCCCCAACATCGCTTGCTGCCACATGCTAAAAAACAATCAGCAACGAAAATTCCACGATACTTGGGACCCGAACAAAGGTGCCAATGTCGATGGAATTGGAGAGTCAACCACTGCACCAGGATTACATAGCTGCGTTCTATCCGAAAACAGAGCAATTAGACCATACTTCAATCCCAGCACAAATTATTTGAAAAAAGAAACTAAAATTCGAACAAGAATTCAGGAATTTTAGAAAAGTCATCTATTTTGCTAAAAGCTCACGAATTTTCAAAGAAAATGGTCACAAAAAAAAGTTCATCAATTTAGAAAAAAAGCTTACGAATTTGAAAAATGTTCACCGGATTTTGAGAAAAATGGATTTAAAAAAGCTCATTGTTTTCGATAAAGAAAAGTTCATGAATTTGAAAAAAGTTCAGCAGATTAAAAAAATTCACAAAGTTGAAAACAATTCATCAATTTTGATAGGAAAAGTACATAAATTTTTTCTAAAGAGTTCACAGATTTAAAAAAGTTCATCAATTTTGATAAAAATTTCCCGGGTTTGAAACAAGTTCATCAATTTTGATAACAAAAACAGTTCATGGATTTGAAATAGGTTCATCAATTATGATAAAAAAAACTCCACGCATTTGAAAAAGTTCATCGATTTTGGGAAAAGGATCACAGATTGACAAATTCGAATAATGTTTGTGAATTCTAAAACAAAAAATCACTGGATTTTGGATAAAGCAAGTTCATCAATCCCGATAAAAAAAGTTCATGCATTTTGAAGCAAAGAAAGGAAAAAGGAAAAGGAAAAGAGAAAAGAGAAAAGAGAAAAGAAAATAAAAAAAGAAAAGAAGAAAGAAGAAAATAAGAAAAATGATGTAACTAAGCCCGTTAGTTGGGTTATCTAATGGGCTACAACAGATGGCACTGAAATATAGGTCACAAGATTGAATCATGTGTGCACCCATTTTTTGCAGTTCAAAAACCGAAAACAAAACATAAATGGGCCGGCCCGGCGCGGAGGGAGAGGGGGTGTGTGCGCCCGTTTGCGCCGATGCCTTTAATCGGCACAGCGGACGCCGAAAAGGGTTTGGCCCAAATGTGCGCCCCTATTTGGCAAGCGAGACATAAGGGCGCCCATTTTGGCCAAATCTTATTTGGCGCCCGCTGCGCCGATATTAAAGGCATCGACGCAAACGGGCGCACACACCCCCTCCTTGCCGGGCCGGCCTATTTTATGTTTTCTTTTCCGGTTTTTGAACTGGAAAAAAGAGGCACACACGTGATTCCATCCCCATGACCTATATTTAGCCCACTAGACAACCGAACTTACGTGCCTGGTTATATTATTTTCCTTATTTTTTAATTTTCTTTTCTCTTTTCTCTTTTCTCTTTTCTTGTTTCTTTTTCCCTGTTACCCTTTTCCTTTCTTTTCTTCAAAATGCGTGAAGCTTTTTTTATCAGGATTGGTAAACTTATTCTTTCCACAATCTAGTGATTTTTTGTTTCAGAATTGATGAACATTTTTCGAATTTTCAACTTTTTGTAAATCTGTAAACCTTTTCCTAAAACCGATGAAATTTTTCAAATGCATGAACATTTATTTTTATCAAATCCATGGACCTTTTTCAAATCTGTGAATTTCTTTTATCAAAATTGATGAACACTTTTCAAATTCGTGACCTTTTTTTATTCAAAATTGATGAACTTTTTTTTAAACCTGTGAGTTTTTTTTCAAACTTGTGAACTGTTTCCATCAAAATCGATGAACCGTTTTCAACTCTGTGATTTTTTATAATCTGATGAAGTTTTTTCAAATTCTTGAACTTTTTTTAATCAAAATAAATGAACTTTTCTGAAATATATGTTTTTTTCTCAAAATCCGGTGAACATTTTCAAATTCTTGAATTTTTTCTAGATTGAAGATTTTTTTTGATTTGATGTGAGCATTTTCTTTGAAAATCCATGAACTTTTAGCAAACTAGATGATTTTTTTAAATTCATGAATTCTTGTTCAAATTTTCGTTTCCTTTTTTCAAATAATTTGTGTTGGGACTGAAGCATGGTCAAATTGCTCTGTTTTTGGAACACAACTATGTAATCCTGGTGCAGTGGTTGACTCTCCAAGTCCGTCGACATTGGCACCTTTGTTCTAGTCCTAGGTCTAGTGGAATTTTTGTTGCTTATTGTTTTTTAGCATCTTGCAGCGAGCGATGCTGGGCCGGCCGCCAACTAGTCTAAGCGGCGTCCTCGGCGCCGAAGAGGAGGTCTCCCCATTTGGATTGCGTTCTTGCAAGTTGTGCTGTTCAGGAGAGGCGGCACAAGCGCATATTTTTGGCTGGGCTATTTCATGGGCTTGGTTCATAACCTTGGCAGGCGAACCATGAAAAGGTAGAAAAGTATGAGACCATAGTGAAAGTTTATTGGGGTGTGCTGCCCGTCTGCCAGCTGATCTTTTTAAAAGTCGGTCGGGTAGCTAGCCGCTAGATTTGGCGTCATCAAGCGGTGACGGACATCCTAACTTTTGTAATATAAATTATGTAGCAGAACCTTTTTGTAACTGAGATCATGTTGCAAAAACGTTTGTAGTTTTTTTTTCTAATAGAGTTTATGTTACAGAATATTTTCTACAACAGAGATCGTGTTGCGGAAACATCTGTAGAGTTTTTTCCCCACAAAGATGATATTGCGGATTTTTTTTGCAACAAAGATCGTGTTGCAGAAACGTCTATAAATTTTTCGTGTAGATTTTATTTTTGCAATAGAGGTCATATTGTAGATTGTTTTTGCAGCTGAAAGCACGTTTCCCACAAAAAAAAAACAAAAAAAAACTGAAAGCACGTTGCAGAAGACAAACGAAGAAAAATGAAAACGAATGGCACTCAGTCGTTAGCGATTATAATAAGAAGGAACGGTGATAGGCCCCACATGTGAAACGTGGTGTGCACCTCAAGCAGCCGACGAGGCGCTGTAAATCGGCCGGCTGACGAGAATCTTTTCCCAATTTATTTCGGTCGTTTTGTTTCCCGGTCGCGTCGGCGTCATTCTCTGCGGGGTTCAGTCCGATGGCGCGCACGCCGTGGCGGCGTTGCATCTGGTCCTCTCCACTGGCGTATGGAGTCGAGTCTCCGCCGCCGCAGACATATGGAGGTGAGCCGTGGACACCTCCGCTTTGCCCCTGCAAAACCTACGAACGCTCTCGTGTCCCGAACGATGACCGAAGGGAGCTCCAGCATCGTCCACCACGTGTTCGACGGAATGCCCACACAGATTTCTGAGAATCAGTAGATTCTTGAAAGGTGCCAGAATTTGGAGGTTTGTGCACGTATTATTTCCCGTGTTTGCTCGGCCATCGTTTCTCGAGTGGACGTGGCAATGGTAAAAACATCCGTTGCTACTGGTGATACAGATCCACCGGATTTTTGCACATGTGTACATTGTATGGCAGATTTTCACCAGTGATCACCCACTGGTAGAATCAAAGCGTCGTGGATTGCAGTGTTTTTCATATGTCATACCTGCATCGCCAGGAAGCGATGCGGTGGACGCGTGACGGTGGACCCCACAGCCAGTTGGCAGGAGAGACAAGTGGACCGCGGCTTTATAGCCAGCTGTAGCGAATGGGCAAGGGGGCGTTGTGTATAGTGTGATCTCTGAAACTCTCCCCAAACTGTATCTCCTCCCTTGGAAGAAATCCCCTCTCCCAAGTCTCGATCTCATCCCGATTCCCTTCTCTGATCCCCCTAGTGCGTAGATGAGTTCGTGACAGTTGGTATTCAGAGCTCAGGTTTCGGCCCAGATTTTTGCTCTGCCGCCACTCTTCCCTCTCGATCGAGCCGTAAAATCCACCGCTGCGGGTGCGGTTTCGCTCCGGCGAGATCTGCGCGAAATCCCCAGCGGGGTTGGCTTGATTCAGAGCGTGTGCGACGGCGCCGCCCAGCAAACCTTTGGCTCAAACCCGCCACATCATCACCGCCATGGCTGAATCCACGGGAGAGTTGAAGACGATGCTGCAGGCGCTGCTGCAGCGTTTCGACTAGACCACGCTTGCGGGCGACAAGCAGCACGAGGCCCAGATCGCGTTCAACACGCAAGTCTTGGCGGATCTGGCGCATATCCGCAAGCAGCTGGATCTCACCCAGGCAGACGTCGACGAGGTGCGGCAGCAGCCCAATCACCTTCTTCACCTGCGGCCACTGCGCCTCACCGATCGAGGGACGCCGACCACCACGACGGCGACACGCAGGCCTCCGCGGTCACGGCGATGGAGCATGCGCGCGGGCCTCTTCCTCAGGGCCCTGCTGTGCGCCTCGCCAACAACGGGCCGCCCCTGCTGCCGTTGCGGCATCCTCCCCAGTTCACGGGCGCAGGGCAGCCGGCGGCGTTCATGGCGGGCCGCGACGCGCACCACGGACCGTGCGACGAGTACATGGTCAAGCCGCCCAAGCATGATTTCCCTCACTTCGACGGTGACTCGCCCAACCTCTGGATCTACCGATGCATCACCTACTTCGAGCTGTACCGAGTTCCGCCGCACAGTTGGGTGACCACGGCCTCTCTCTACATCGATGGCCATGCGGCACGCTGGTACCAGGCATACAGGCAGACACACCGTGCGCCGAACTGGGAGGAGTTCACCGCGGCCATCATCAGCGAATTCGTGCCAGACGAGTTCGAGACAGAGATGCACCAGCTGCTCCAGCTTCGTCAGACCGGCACCGTCGCCGAGTACAGAACGGCGTTCGAGACGCACATGTACCACCTGCTCGCCCTTGACGCGTTGCTCAATCCCAAGCTGTTCATCACGCAGTTCCTGCTGGGTTTGCGCGATGATCTGCGGGCGGCAGTCCGCCTCCAGGAGCCGTCCAGTCTCACACGCGCGGCGGTGTTGGCCCGGATCGTCGAAGAGGAAGTGGGCACACAACATGCTCGACCGCGCATTATTCCGGTGGGCCGGCCACCACCACCACCACCACCCCTCCAGCTTCCTCCGCGGGCCCCGACGGCGCCGCGGCCTGGCGCCGTGGGCGTGCCCAACGACGATCTGGCGCGAGAGCGTCAACTGCGTGAGCACCGGCGTGCCAACGACCTCTGCTTCAAGTGTGGAGATCGTTACTCCCGCGACCTTCGGTGTAAGCCTGCAACTCAGTTGCTCACAATCCACGTCGGCGACTATGGAGAGGTTCTCAGCGATGACGCGGTGCATGCCCTGGACCTGCTCGACGCCCCAGCAGAGCAAGAGCCTGCACCGGAATGTTGCGTGCTCTCCACACACGCGGTTGCCGGTACGGAGTCGCCGCGCACCATCCGTCTGCGCGCGCTCGTCGGCAATCAGGTGATGCTGCTGTTAGTCGACTCCGGGAGCACACACAGTTTCGTCTCCAAGGAGTTCGCCGAGCGTGTGCACGCGGTTTCTGTGCCCGTGCCCGCGGTGGAGGTCCGGGTGGCCAACGGCGAGCGCATGACGTGCAACAACATGGTAAAGGGACTGAACTGGTGGATTCAAGGACACACGTTCGCCACAGACATGAGGCAACTGGATTTGGGTGCTTATGACGGCGTGCTCGGCATGGACTGGCTGGAGCAGTTCAGCCCGATGACTTGTCACTGGCTGGAGAAGACACTGACGTTCGAGCACCAAGGCGCCATGATCACTCTGCAAGGTGTTCGTCCAAAGCAGAACGACAAGCTGGAAGAAATCGAGCCCGATCAGGTGCGCAAATGGCAAGCTGGGAATGTCATTTGGTACATGGCAGTCCTTGATCTGCCCCGTGCACTGGAGCCGCAGATTACCAAGATGCCACCCGGTGTCCAGAGTGTACTGACGGACTTCGCGGACGTGTTCGCTGACCCGAAGGGCTTGCCTCCCCATCGCCGCTACGACCATGCAATCACCCTCGTCGACGACGTGCGCCCGGCGAACTCGCGCCCTTACCGCTACTCGCCACTACAGAAAGACGAAATCGAGCGCCAGGTGCAGGAGATGCTGCAGTCCGGCGTGATTGAGCACAGCATGAGCCCCTTCACCGCGTCCGTGCTGCTCGTCAAGAAAAAGGACGGCACCTGGCGTTTTTGTGTCGACTATCGTCGGCTCAACGAGGCCACTGTCAAAAACAAGTTTCCCTTGCCCATTGTCGATGAACTGCTCAACGAATTAGCGGGCGCGGCATTCTTCTCCAAACTGGATCTTCGCGCTGGCTACCATCAGATACGCATGCGCACGGACGATGAGGAGAAGACCGCGTTCAAGACCCACCATGGCCATTTCCACTTTAAAGTCATGCCATTCGGCCTGACGAATGCTCCGGCAACATTCCAGTGCCTCATGAACGCGATCTTCGCCAAGTACGTCCGTAAGTTTGTCATAATATTCCTTGATGACATTTTCATCTTCAGGAAACCTTGGAGGAGCACCTGGAACACCTTCGCCTCGTCCTCGCCCTGCTCCGGGAGCACCAGTTGTACGCCAAGGAGTCCAAGTGTTCGTTCGCCTAGGCCAGTATCTCCTACCTGGGCCACATCATCTCCAAGGAGGGCGTCGCCATGGACTCCGAGAAGACGCAGGCTATGGTCGCGTGGCCTACTCCAACAAACGCGACTGAACTTTGCGGCTTCCTCGGCCTCACCGGCTACTACCGCAAGTTCATCGCGCACTATGGCATCATCGCCAAGCCGCTCACAAGCTTGCTGACCAAGAAGGGCTTCGAGTGGACAGAGAAGGCGCAGGTGGCCTTCGATCTCCTCAAGCGAGCAATGGTGACCGCGTCAGTGCTCGCGCTCCCAGATTTCGAGCGCCCGTTTGCGATCGAGACGGATGCCTGCGACACCGGCGTTGGCGCGGTGCTGGCACAGGAAGGGCACCCGATGGCGTTCCTCAGCAAGGCCCTGGGGGTGCGCAACCAGCGGCTCTCAGTGTATGAGAAGGAGTTCATTGCCGTCATGATGGCAATCGAGAAGTGGCGAGCATACTTGCAAAGGGGCCCCTTCACCATCATCACCGATCACAAGAGTCTCTGCAACCTGCAGGATCAGCAGCTCGCCACGGACCTGCAACGCAAGGCCATGGCCAAGCTAGTCGGACTCCAATTCCAGTTCCGCTACCGTCGTGGCAGTGAAAACGGAGCCGCGGATGCTCTTTCCCGCGTGGGCGCATCGCTGAACCTGGACGCGCTCTCCCTGTGCCAGCCCGATTGGGTTCAGGAGGTGGCAAACTCATATGCCACGGACGCTGACGCACAGGATCGTCTGGCTCAGCTCGCGATCCACAGCCCGGACGACGAGGGTTACGAGCTCTACAAGGGCCTCATCCGCAAGAAGGAGCGCCCGTGGATCGGCAAGAACACGGCCTTGCGCACCAAGATCATCAGCGCGCTGCACGACAGCGCGATAGGTGGCCACTCTGGCGCCATGGCCACCTACCAGCGCATCAAGAAGCTTTTTGTGTGGGATGGATTGAAGGCCGATGTCACCGACTACGTGCGGCAGTGCCCAGCGTGTCAGCACGCCAAGCACGAGCATTCCAAGCCGGCGGGCACGCTCACGCCATTGCCCGTGCCAACCACTCCCTGGCGCGACCTGACCATGGACTTCGTGGAAGGATTACCAGCGTCGGAGGGCTTCGATTCCATCATGGTGGTAGTGGATCGGCTCACCAAGTCAGCACACTTCATTCCGCTTCGTCACCCATTCAAAGCTCCCCAAGTGGCCAAGGTTTTCTGGGATCATATCGTCAAGTTGCACGGCATTCCGAGCTCCATTGTCTCCGACCGTGACCGTGTCTTCACCAGTGCTCTCTGGCGCGAGCTCTTTGCCAGCCAGGCACCAAGCTGCTCTTCTCTATGGCATACCACCCCCAGACAGACGGCCAGAGTGAGCGAGTCAATCAGTGCATGGAAATGTACCTGCGATGCGCGGTGCACGACGCGCCTCGGCAATGGCGCCGCTGGTTGCCGACCGCGGAATTCTGGTACAACTCGTCTTTTCATTCCTCCATCAAATGTTCCCCTTTCAAGGCTCTGTACGGTGTGGAGCCCAACATCGGCGCCATGGCATTCTGGGATGACAAGACGGTGCCCATGATCGACGGCGAGCCCTGGGACTGGTGCGTGCATACGGCACGGCTTCGCGAGCACATTCTTCGTGCCCAGCACAGGTTCAAGAAACAGGCTGATCAGCACCGCACGAAGCGCTCCTTCGAGGTGGGTGATCATGTTCTCCTCAAGCTCCAGCCCTATGCACAATCATCCGTGGCGAACCGGCCTTGTGCTAAGCTGGCTTACAAGTACTTCGGGCCCTTCGTGGTGCTCGACAGAATCGGCAAGGTGGCGTACAAGTTGGAGTTGCCGGCAGACAGCAGGATTCACCCTGTCTTTCACGTATCCCAGCTCAAGCCGTTCACTCCCAACTACACCCCGGTCTTCGCCGAGCTGCCACGACCGCCAGACCTCACCGGCCAAGACGAAGAACCAGTGAAGATCCTGGAGCGGCGCATGGTGAAACGTGGCAACAACGCTCTGGTGCAAGTCAAAGTGCGCTGGCGCCACGACCGGACGGCAACGACATGGGAGGATTACGACACTCTGCGCCGCCGCTTCCCTCACGCACCGGCGTGGGACACACCAGCCGCCGACGAGGCCGACCAACAAGCTGCAACTGAAGAAGGAGCTCATTCTGAAGAAGAGGGGAATGTCACACCTGCATCGCCAGGAAGCGATGCAGTGGACGCGTGACGGTGGACCCCACCAGCCAGTTGGCAGGAGAGACAAGTGGACCGCGGCTTTATAGCCAGCTGTAGCGAATGGGCAAGGGGGCGTTGTGTGTAGTGTGATCTCTGAAACTCTCCCCCAAACTGTATCTCCTCCCTTGGAAGAAATCCCCTCTCCCAAGTCTCGATCTCATCCCAATTCCCTTCTCTGATCCCCCTAGTGCGTAGATGAGTTCGTGACATCATATTGCGGTGGAAGTAGGTTATACTTACTTATAGAAAAGCAATGGAGTTAAGTTTGTGTAGTAAAACAGTCCGAAGAATATGTTTCTACTCACCATCATTTTGCGTTTTATTCTGGATGAGAGGAAAACAACAACCGGGCTTTTGACGTCTAGTAGTGGCCAAACCTGCTTTGAACAGAGGAAAGTATCAAAACGAACAATATATGGATTTCCTGGTGCCAGGAAATGGAGTTATTCCATTGCTTGTTTTTATCATATGTTAGGAGACCAGAACTGACGGTTCTCCTCATCCCTCCCATTAGTTGGTCTTTTGCCTTGACTTGTCAGTGTCATGTTTCTTTTCAGCAAAGTGGACCTTCTTCTTTGCTGTCGAGCAACCCGGTTCTATCTTCTAAACACATTTAAATGTTTCTTTCTTTCTTGTGCACTTCCTTATTCTGGTCCTGCTTGTTATGCATTATAAACCATTAAAAAATCTTCAGATCCTTGGGAATTATAATGAATTTTTTTATTGATATCGAAAAACTACAATTGCCTTATACTTTTTTTAGTCATAAATGAAATTGTGCTGATGAAAAACTCACTTGATATGTGAAAGTTTGAAAGTTGGCGCATCATGGTCATAGTACGAGGAGCTTGCAGAGAACCAAAATAGAGAGGCACTCAGGCACACAACGTATATGTTTGTCTTAAGCTATCTACTCTTGCTCACGTTCTTCAATTGTATACTCTCTTTTGTAGTTCACAAAGCATTTGAAGCTAGGGGGGAATGAAATAATATAAAAATATACCATATTTTATGCTCAATTTCTCAAATATCACCAGAATTTCCCCTTTCCCCTTTATTAGTTTCTGACATGACCTGATCCGCCATCCATGTCTAACATAATCCCAGAATTTTGTTTCATGGCATTTAGCCTGAAAATAAGTGGTTGTGGCTCAACCCTTCATCTCACCCTAGGTTGCCCTATCCACTTCCTCACTGTTAGTGTACTATCTGTTTCCTTCTTCTGTCTTTTTATTGTTTCTCTAATAGCAACCAACTGTTGTGGGCGTGTGCCACCCACAGCCACTTATTTGATTGTTTCATGATCACATAATACTCAGATGATGATATTGAAGTAGTACTTTATTTAGATGACAATTAAATGTGATCGCATTTAGATCTTTACTTATGTTTAACTTAAGTTTCTGTTGTGATTTGCAGTTCTTCCCTCTCTTGGTGTTAAACTTGGCATTGCCTAATCTTTGTTGGTGCTGTTAGTTGACGGAGAATCCAATAGATACTTTTCTCAAGGATCATGGCCTATATATCTCCTAATTAAGAGAAAAGTTCAGCAGTGGAAAAGAGAAGGATACTCTGGAGCTGCCTTTCTAAGGAAGGTAAAAGAGAATGGTAGTTTCTTGACTTGAGTGCCGTTGACCAGCTCAAGTCACTACATACTATTCTCCGCAATCAAATTTCCACAATTTTGCATGTCATTTCCTGTAAAATGACTCTGGTACTTTATCCTGCACTCAGCTAGCAGGTATTATTTGTTGCTGGAATCCTAAAGAACGTGGTCATGTTTGACAGTAGCGTATATTCTCATTTTATTCCTGAAGTTTTAATAGCTAAGCACTTAAGCGTTGGAACAACAACCCATGCTTATCCCGCTGCTGTCGATATTCTTCTGCCTACTTATGTTATTTACTGTTCTACTTTAATATTCTTTAGTTATGAAGCCTATTGTTATACTAATTACACATATATACCTTCCCGTCTGTGTGCGCACATGATCCAACACACATGAGGGTCCACGTAGGCATGGAGCACAGTGTCTTTTTGCACAATGCCATGATCCCATTGGATTTGCAGAGCCTTCTGAAAGCTACATATTTGTTGGGCACAGTTCTATCATTGAGCTGGTCACCTTACATCTTGTGACAGTGAGTGAATTACTCGTGTGCTCTCTCTCTCCTCTCTCTCTCCAGGAGTCATTCAAAACCCCTATACATATACATCTTAATGATCATACAACCAGGGTACACCGTACACAGTCCTATTGATGTAGATATTATTCTGCTGTACGAATGGTCTTATAAGAAGTTTGATTGCTCGCTTTGAGGTTTCATCTGTTTATGTGTGCATGTATAGCACGAACTGTCTCAAGTTCCATATTAACAAAATGCTCTCATTTAGCTTACATGACGTATTTGAGTTTTTATTGCATGACAAGTATTTCTGCTGGACATTTCAGGCGAGACAAACATATTTGATAGCTGGGAACTATTGGTCATTTCCATTGAGTTTTGAACACCAACATTTAGAGTGTAGATTCACTCATTTTATTTCCCTAAGTAAATTTGTGATCTAAACATGTGCGCAATTTACATATACTCAAACTGCAGTAGGGGTTTCGAACCATAAGCAAAGGTTTGATGAGTCACCATGCATGTCTAAACATGCCTCCCAACATTCTACTCCCTCCGTTCCTAAATACTCCCTCAGTCCCATAATATAAGAGCGTTTTTTACACTACACTAATGTCAAAAACGCTCTTATATTATGGGACAGAGGGTGTATTTGTTTTTTTAGAGATTTCAAATGGACTACCACATACGGATGTATATAAACATATTTTAGAGTGTAGATTCACTCATTTTGCTCCGTATGTAGTCACTTGTTGAAATCTCTAGAAAGACAAATATTTAGAAACGGAGGAGTATATGTTAATTAAATTTAGCATCAATGTCTTTCAACTTGTCTTAGTCACCGTGCACGTCCAAGCTGCTGCTCATTAATGAATGATCAGGTTCTGAGCTGCACATAGTGCAGCAGTGAATTAAGATACTTAACTGTAGATAGTATACTGCCCTATCAATCTCAATTGTCTGCACTAATTTATAGTTGCGTTCTTCTTGCAGTAGATTAACTGATTCATGCATGCTGTGCATAGACCATGGAAGGCTCTGGATGCCATGTCCCGAAGACAACCTCTGCATCCTGGCTAAAGTTTTGACAACTCACTGCTGAACCACGACTGACAATGCGCAAACCGAGGCAAAAAGGTCAGTGTGGGTCTGGATGTGATCTGCTCACTCATCAAGTTAAACCATATAGCCGCTTCTCCAAAATATCAGCAACCAACCAAAAAATTTGGCTCCCAGTAGTCTCATCTCAAATTTAGCGCCCAGTAGTTTCTTCCATGGCACAGAGGTACGTCTCGGATCTTGATGCCGATGCGCCCCGGGAGAAATGCCTACCCATTTCTAGCTAGCTCGATGAAGATCTCTGCGTTGCATCTTGCAAGCTGATGGGATCAACGATCTGGCCAGACGGCCTTTTCTCTCCCTTGTCCACACCCGCCTCCTTTTGTAGGCATACCATGTATTGCTCGCCGTGATGCGTACTGCAATTCATCTGACCGCGAAGGGTTGGATAGTGGCGAGCTGCACGTACAGAGATGCAGCGCACGCAGCTAAGGGCATCTCCAGCCGCGCCCCCAGCAAAGCCTCTTCAGGCGTTTTTTTCGCGCCGGCGCCGAAAAAACGGTCCAGTCGCGCCCCAGAAGCCCGATTTTCGCTAGCTTGGGCCGAAAACAGCGCCGGCGGACCCAGCCCGAACCCGGCGCGCTGGGGGCGCCCCGGGGGCGCCGGGCGAACTGTTTTGGCGCGAAAAAGCCGCGGGCCCGCCGCGTCAGCGACACGGCTCTCTTCTCGGCCCTTCGTCGTCCTCATCGCCTTGTTTCCCGCGGTGAATCAATGCCAAAGCTGCCGAGCTGCCGCGCCGGTCAGCCTGCACCATTGATGCCTCACGGGCGGCGCAGTGAAGACCGGACGACGCGCGTCCCTCGCCCTCCCTCGCCCGCCACGCGTACACACGATGACACGCGCGCCTTGGCCTATATATGAAGCGCCCCGGCGCACTCGACGACTCACACTCTCCCGCCGCCGTCGTTTCCTCCCTCTCCTCTCCTCTCTTTCGCCGTCCCCAGTTCACGGCCATGGCCGAGCGCTTCCCAGGCGACGGCGCGGCGGCGAACGGCTTTGGCCGCCGCCATCTTCACGAAGACGAGGCTCGCCTCCTTTACGAGGCCGAGTACCTGGTCCCGCCGGACATGCGGGTGCCCGGAACGTGGAGGATCAGCGCGGGCGGCGTGCCGGTGCCCCCGGTACCGACCGGCGCGACGCGGCGTGCGGAGATCGCACGCATCCGCTCGAACCTGCCGCGTGCGGCGAGGGAGGCGCCACGGTACGCTCCCGACAGCCCGCTCTGGGAACCGTACTTCCACCGCCGTCAGGCCGAGCAGCTCGAGACCACCAACGGCGTCGTGCCCTCCGGCAGGCTCAACGCCGCCGGCCGGCGTCTGTGGTGGGGCGTGCCCAGGCGCACGTTGGAGGCCGTCCTCGAGTACATCGAGGGCGGCAACACGCCGCGCCTGGAGTACCCCGCTCCCCCTTCCTTCTCACGCCGTCGGGGAAGCTCCTGGACCCCGAGGCGCATGGAGACCGGGGGGTCCTCCTCCTCGTCCGGCGGCTCGCCCTGCCTCCGCCCTGTCAAGTCGGAGCCCCAGGACACGCCGGTCAGCGCGCGCACCCGCAGCTCCGGCGGCGCCAACGCCTCTCCACCAACCGGCCGCTTCGTCCTCGCCGAGGCCAAGCCGGAGCCCGTCCTCCCCGCGGAGTACGAGAAGATAGCCCGGCGCGGCTTCTTCGACGAGGACGCCATGCGGTGGGCGCGGGACGACTACCTCCGCGACGAGATGGTCCGGCAGCGCCGGGCCCTGTAGGAGATCGCCGCCCTCAAGCGTGGGCGCGAGGACGAGCACGGCGCCTATACCAAGTTGAACTCGTGGTCCTCGACAACGACGACGACGACGACGCCCCCGGACCGTCCAACCCGCCGCGCCAACCGGGGGAGGGATGCAGCAGGGATGGCGGAGGCGACGGCGACGACGACGACGATGATGACGACGACGGCGGTGACTACACGTGGTTCTACCGCCTCCTCGGCATGTAGAACCGCGTGGGCGGGCGGCGGGCGGCCAGGGAGACGGCGGGGGTAGCCCGCGGTAGTTTTTTTCATTTTTGTAAAATATGTTTAAGTTTGAATGAACTAGCCAATGTTTACGTTAAATTTGAGTCGTTTTTGCGCCGTGTTTGACTTTTTTGACTAACCGTCGGCGCCGCGACTAGGGGGCATCACGCCCCCAGTGCGCGGTTTAGCGACGGTGCGCCCCAGGGATGTTTTTTTTGCCCTTTCTGGGGGGCCAACGGCTGGAGATGCCCTAAGCAAGCAGTGGGCGCGGCTGTCCTGCTGCCCCCTCCTCGTTTGCGCCATTAGTCGCTTGTCCGGGAGCGCTCCCCGCTGCGATTTGTCCCCACCAGGGATCACGAGAGCGGGGAGGAACAAGTTGCCCAGATTTTGGACGCGCGCCCGTGGAAGGGCGTGGGCTTGTCATGTTGGAAGAGGGGTCGCTTTCGGGTTTAAGCTGCTTCTGCTTCTCTCTCTTACTCATGGCAGTGAGAGAGAGAGGCCGGCTGGTCGATCGTGTACGTGTGTCTGACTGTGTGAGAGGGCTAACAGGAGGAACTAGCTTAGCTAGTGTTAGTGTTAGAGCCTAGTATTAGGCTCTCAGCTATGCATGTGTCATGTTACTATGGGCTTGCTTATAGCTAGGAGCTAGCTAGCTTCTTGCCCTCTCCGGGCGATCTGGATCAATGGCCAGGAAGATCTGTTATCCTCTTCTGGATCATGTAAAATATCTGCCATATCTATGGACCTAGTCAAGTCTCCTTTTCCTTACAAAATACTATGGAAATGTTAAAAATCCGACGTCAGGTTTTACTGCTTCGGTCTAGTCCGTCAATTGATTGCCAGAAAACTAAACGCTTGGTTGCCGTAGCCTGTAGGTCATGGATATATACTTGATGCAGGGAAATGCTTCCTTTCTGGATTCCTTTTCTTT
>NC_057810.1:296712842-296718613 GCF_018294505.1 Triticum aestivum | reverse complement strand
ATATATATATATATATATATATATATATATATATATATATATATATATATATAGCAGCACCCTGTTACAAAAATAGTTACTGTGCTATAATTAATGTTCATGTCTTAATTTAGCCGGTAGTATGTTACTAGTGCTATGATTAAGGGCAAACTAGTATCCCATCTGCTGCCAGTGCCAATAAATCCAAAGACCATGCATTCCTGGCCCCCCAAGGCGCAGGAAGTGTCTCATTGCCTGCTCATGTCTTTAATACTTCTTTGTCTCCACTCTCACACTCTCTCTCTCCCTCCCGCTGTCTGAGAGATGCCCGTCCATGCGAACCTATCCATCCATAATAGAGCCGCTGCACTCACCAGATCATCCACAGGCCTCCCTCTGATCGGCTCAGCTTTTGTTCAACCGATCTGTCGTTTATGCACTACAGTGCTGTGAAACGTGTATGTACTGCACGTACCCGATTGACTGCAAGAGAAATAATGGAGATGCATGGGTCGACATGTGATCGTTAGTTTTAACTAACCCTACCTTGATGTGACCATGCGCCTTGTACCTACGTAATACTCATCTATATCTGAACCTGGAGCAAAATATGTTCATAAACCTGGAACCAGATTCATCTGGAATGGGGGTAGCAATATGTTTAGCAGCACGGGAAAAAGCCAGATAAAGAGAACAATCTCTTTGGCAGGTATTGTGCAGTTGTGGTTCAGTTTTTCTATATAGATTGTTTGATTCATAGGACTGGATCCTCTAGGATTTTTTTCTAAGGATTCCTTTGCACAATCAAGACAAACAACAAGTATTGTAGTATTCGAATGAGCATGGCATTCTAATCCTATGTTTTCCCTATTCCACGTTTTTTTTTGAATAGCTTGGATTGCTTACCACATGCATCACGTGGTTACTATTCCATGTTTTTAGAATCATGTCAATCAAGGAGGCCTTGGTGTTCATGTTAGAAATGCACATGAGTGCACTAGTACAACTGTTTCGCTATTTCTTAGACGACTTCTAAGTGGACGCTAACAACCATTCGATTGAGCGACATTATTTCATGCAAAGGCTGTAAAAAATGATTAAAATAATATTTCTAAGCCACATGAGTTATAGTCACTCCCTTACTACAAACATTGATAGATCTGACGAATTAAAATGCGTAGTCTCCGTCAATTGTTAGGGTGTGTGTTAAGAGAGCGCAGCATGCGGGTATGCCGCATACGTCTATGTGTATCTCTTCTAGTTGCAAAGGAAATGGTAGGAAATATCTTGGTAGGAAACGTAAGCTTGGAGAACATATTTATAACCTTATTCGGGTAACTTGGAAGGTTTCCTGTACTTGGGTATCTCTAGGTTTCCATGCATTTCTATCCTGCGCCGATTCAAGAGAACATTTTATAATAATCACAGGGCACATATGTACATGGAGAGTTTGGGGGTACTGAGTAATGTACTTCTTCTGTAGCGACTTCAGAACCCCTCGTTCCATAGCATATCTCTATGCCAGTAGAACCTCAAAATTTGAATTTTAACTATTAAGACGTGTCTGTACATATTTTTGTGCGTGGAAGATCAAATACAGAAGTCAGTTTTTTGACCAACTTGCAATGAAGTTCTGGTTTTGCTGGCAAAGTTAAACACATATTTGATATGGATTAAAAGATGAGTTTTAGTGAAATCTATACGCTAGAATATGCAGATTCACCTGGCATCAACTGCTAACACCTACTCCCTCTATCCCATAATGTAAGACGCTTTTTGATACTACACTCATGTTAAAAAGCGTCTTTGTAAATATTTTATTTTAATATATTTACTGTAGAACGATTGTTCTACGTTTTTTGGTTAAAAAAAACGTCTTACATTATGGGATGGAGGGAGTACCATTTAATGTATAGCTACAGTTGGCACCCTAGACTTCAGTAACACTTACTCCCTCCATTAAATGGTATTACATTTTTTATGCAGTTGTGATGTCATGTGCATGTAGGTTCTTCAAATTTGGTGTATATAGTGTGGATGATCATAGTTTTTTGCAATACAATTGTGTTGCATCTCAAGATTTTGTCTCAAGAAATTGCTTGCCAAGAATATGAAACAGAAGATGAGCCACTTCTTGACATGGAAGAGGAGGGTTTTCTTGATGCAACTCCAAATGGAAGAAGTGCAAAGTACACTACCAAAGAAGACAAGTTCACTACTACAGATCCGAATAGCATCAACTGACCAAATGGTATCATAACTAACGCACTAGCGGCCAGTCAGTGCCTCAGGGTTAGTGATGATTTAATCATCACGGACGGGCCACCTGGCCACCCAGTGACGCATAACACTTGATCGTCCGACCTATCAGTTATAACTATCAATAGGACACAAAGCAGAGGGATATCACGTAGGGCTAGTTCTTTGGCAGCTGGCTTCTAGAAAAAAGTTGGAATAAGCCGCTCCTTACCCAGCTTATTCTAGAAGCCTAACCAAATTAACCTCTTTAGAAGCCTAATAATTAAGACTTGTCTAGTAGGCTTATACTTGTTTTTGGTTGGGCATCTAGAATAAGCTGGGTAGGGGCCATCTTATTCTAGAAGCCCCAAAAAGCCACCAAAAGAACTGGCCCTTACTGGGCAGTGCCTAGAGACCGACAAACTATGGTAAGTTCCAGCTGGTAGCTGTCTGTCATACTACTGTATCACAAGTACTACCAGCAGTGCGACCCTAGTTGCACCCAATATTACGCATGCAATTCAAAATAAGCACATATAAACATTGCATTTTAAATATGTCATCACATACACATAGACATGCACACCTCATACAATGTCGTTCGCCAATACAATTTCACGTTCACATAACAAATATACACATATAATACATTCATTCTAGCTGTGTTCACGATTTCATGTACACATAACTTCTGATTGCTCACGTCGGGTACTTTTGAGTTACCTTGATTCATGAGGGAGTTTTTGGACAACTTATCACCTCATATTGCCGCCTAACTTCCAGGAATGCTAATTTCTCAATTGGCCTTTCAAATTTTGAACGCATCTGGAACTTGGCCCCATTGTCTGGAACTTTCGAGGACATTGTTTTGTCATCCAATATTCAGAACCTCTTCCTAAGAGAGAACCCCATTGGGGGTGGGAGGGGTGGGGTGGGGTGATGTTTTGAGGTACCTTGCTAAGAGAGAACCCCTTCCTTACTTTGTGTTCAGATCCTCCCCGAGGGATATATAATTTAAGCGGGATTTGATTGGCCCTTGTCTACTGTCATGACAACATCTTTGATCCTGCGATTAACATGACACATGGACGAGGTGTGTTCCGCTCAAATCTAGAAGGAGTTAACCCTCCAAGAGTAACAAGTCATTTGGAATGAACCCTTTGCCAAAGAACTACAAATAAGTGACTCAAGAACCTCTATCGATCTCTTTGATGATATTTACTCACAAAAAAGGAGAGGAGGAGGAGAGAGAGATGTAGGGAGGGAGGGAGAGAGCATAAAGTATGGAAGGGGTTTTCTGGAATCTCTGACCACGAGAGTGCACGGTACATAGAGTCATCTGTAAATGACACATTTGTAGTTAGATTTGAGCGGAACATATCTCGTCCCTGTGCCAGGCTAATTGCGGGATAGTAGATGTTGCCATGACACTAGACAAGGGCCAATCATATCCTCCCTAAATGATATATCTGCCAAGCAGGAGCTGAGCGCATGTGCAAGAATACCATTCTTATCGCGTATAAAATGGTACAAGGCTGGATATTGTTCTCAGAGAGTGGCGTTTCCTAACCACTTATCCATCCAGAAACGTATCTCAGAGCCGCCATTTGTCGTGAAAGATCAAAAGCAGAAAATGTGCTTCTTTCCCGCCATCAGACCAACCCAAAATTTCAAATCCCCAGGCTTCCAATGCGCCTAAGATGAGAATCACTTTTAGTAGAGTTTACACTCAGTATGTTTGCTTTGAAATGAGAAGCACTTTTAGTATAGGGTAGTACAACACATTAACCCGACATATATGCTAGACAGGCATATATCATGGTTTTGATCAATGGGGAAGTTGTCCTTGAACCCTTATCTAGCCAATAGCCGTCCGTTTTACCTTTGCAGTTCAACAACGTTGTCAATTCTATTGAAATCCTACTCACAGTACGTTTTTCTTGAGACTTCTCACAGCACATTTTAAATAAAAAGACTAAATATTGCACTAGTTGGGGAGTGGGGCGCTGGGGGCACATGCTGCAGTTGCATGGGATCTTGGGTTGGGCTTGGGAACGAATGTTTGCATGCACAGTGTCCAATAATGTGTTTGTTCGACTTTTGCTTCCTCATCTCTTTAATTTCCTATGCTGTGTCCCTGTGCTCATTTTCTTTCTCACTCTAGGAAAGGGATCGTAGACATCCTTCTAAGTCTCTCTATGTGCAAGCTAGAGAGAGAGAGAGAGAGGTGTTAGCTTGATAGTAGCTCTTGGCTCCTATTGCTCCCCTTTACAAAAAAAGGACGTGTCACTCTCCACTATCCATGATCACTCTGGGCCCCCGTAAATTGCCCCTCCAACTGCAGATCTCTACACACCTCTCCACCCCTAACTAGGCTGCGTCTCCCTTATATCCACCCTGATCTCTTCCACCTCTGCTCACAGTCCCTGCAGATAGCTTGAGGGCTAGAGATCTCTCCTTCTCGTTCCTCCTCTTCCCTCGGATGACTACCATCTACATGAGCCATCTATCTACTCTCCCTCTAATGGATGGAGATCAAGATCAAGGGCACTTTCAAGCCTTTCATCTACCCAAAGATCCTCCTATCTTGTTCCCTTTCATGATCGACAACCCAGTGGAGCATCAAGGGCAAGGCTATGGAGACCAGCACTCGAGGCAGCAATTTTTTGGTGAATCTAATCAGCAGGTGGGGGGGGGGGTCACAACTAGCTAGCTACACAAATGGAGTATATGTCAATATCGATGTGTTCCAACGTTTTTAGTACACGCAAGCTCTTCTTATAATCCTCCTCCCTGGCTTGCTTTTTCTTTCTCTTGTAGTTCAATGATCACATGATGATGAGCGGAGGATCTGCGGACGTCTTTGCCACATGCTCCCCGTTCGGACCTACCATCCAAAGCGTCGGCAGTGACATGATCCAGAGATCCTCATACAATTCCTATGATTTCGAAGCCACACATGCCGGCGATGGATCGACTAGCCAGTGGGCATCCGCCAAACCGCCAGTGAAGATGAGGATCATGAAAAAGGCGCCAACGAATGATCACCAAGGAGGGACAGCGAGAAAGCCAAGGAGAAGGGCACAAGCACACCAAGGTGATGAGAGCCAGCAGCTGCAGCATCCCATGGGTGTTATCAGAGTGTGCTCAGACTGCAACACCTCCAATACCCCCTTGTGGAGGAGTGGTCCTTGTGGCCCCAAGGTGAAATATATTGCTAACTAGGCAAACTTCATGATCTATACCTGCACTGCACAATCTATGTACTTGCTTCATATCAACATGTACATATAACACACAGTAGTACAGATTGCTACACACTTATTTATTTAACTGTAACTTTTCATGCGTCTATGGTTCATGCAGTCTCTTTGCAACGCATGCGGCATACGCCAAAGGAAGGCTCGCCGCGCCATGGCTGCAGCGGCGGCCACTGCCGCCACCAACGATGGGGTGGCGTCTGCTTCCAGTGGCGGTGTGGCGGTGGGGGCCGTGCAGGCAAGCGACGCATCACAAGCGGTGAAGGCAACAAAGAAGGAGAAGAGGGCTGCGGA
>NC_057810.1:296709895-296712093 GCF_018294505.1 Triticum aestivum | reverse complement strand
AGAGAGAGAGAGAGAGAGGAGGGTGATCACATGTCTAGGGTAATAAGCGAAGCTCGATAGTAGTTAGTATATGCAGTAACCCAGATTTGCTATGACGGTGAGTTTTTCTTTGACAGTTTTCTTTCTTTTCTTTGCTTTGCTGCGGTTATTTAAACCAGTATAATTTGTGTTCATCCTCTGTAGTACAAAATGTAATAAAACATATTTCCGTAAGATGTTCGTTTTTCCTTTGGAGCTGATAATGCAGAAAGCAGGATCGATGACAGGAGAAGAAACTCCGGTGCATCATATTGGATGTGGTTCATATATGTGACATATCGTTAGTACTCCCTCATATGCATCATATTGGCTGTCACAGTGTCAAAAAATGTCGATCTTCCTAATTGTGTATTGTTACTACTCCCTCATCGATCGTTATGGCTATGCACCCATCGATCGATGAGGGAGAAAAACTACTGCGCATCATATTGACTGGAGTATATTATAACATATGCGAGCTAATTGTGTATAGTTATATCTACTTTTTGTGAGGTATTCTCATACTACTTTTCACCTTTTTCGGACACAGACATTCTACCTCATGGCTATGCATGCATGCATGTGGGACAAATGAACCCCTTGATGTTTGGAGATCTGTGCCCTGCAACTTGTTACAGAACTACTACAGGCACGGTATGTAAATTTTTAGCCGTTTTATTTGACTGCACCAAATTAGCTTCAACATGTATACACGCTCCATGACCCTCCTCTATTGAGCTGCAAGCCTGCAACGGCACAAGCATCCACATATGTGTGTGGTACCCCATTGGGATCTCCAGCTTAGAGCGAAAATCTGCCATGTGTACCATATAATTTCTCCATTAAGAACAATAATGTCACTAATCCAAACTAATACTAGAAGATGATCATGCATGATGATATTTTGTCTGCACCAAATACAGAGAGAGAGAGAGAGAGAGAGGAGCTGGGTTAGTGCGAGTGTTTACTGAAAAATGAGAGACGTGATTCAAGACCATGGTTCAGCCGAACCTATGGTCTATGCCGTACGATTTAACATCCTACTACATGTGGATCTGTGACATGAATGCCAACTGCATTTTTTAATCAACCATGTATGGATCCTCATGAATAGACATGCATGCCAACTGCATTTTTTACGGTAGGCCATGTGGTTGGTTATTTTATAGTAGTATCTTTTTCAACCTTCTCTCTTTCTCTTTCTTCGTATTTATTCTATTTGTCTAGGAGCACACGTATAGCTAGACTCTTGCATAAGAGGCCTAGAAGTCCATTATTATTTTGCTCAAAGGTTGGCTATTAGGCTAGTACTTCTTTCACTTTCTCTCTTTCTATTTCCTCTTATTTAATATTTTTACAGGAGCATGCATAGAGGCTGGCTGTTGTATGAGAGCCCAGTCCTTCTCTTTTTTCCCATCTCTCTCTTTCACATACACAAAAATAACATGAAGTGGGCTTATAGCTCACTGTTGAACTTGCTAGATCTTACAACCATAAGCAACGCATCTCATAACTTTGCTCTCACAAAAGACATTAAATGGGGGTTGTTTTAAATATAAAACTAAGATATAATGCACTGGGGACTACAATATCTAATCATCTATTTAATACTAGTAGATACAAACTTAAGATATAGTGCACTGGGACTATCATATATGATAATAGTTTACGATACTGGCTCTTCAATGCATAGTGTCATGCACTAGTATTATACTGCCACTTAATTTATGCATTTGTAGAATGCCCATAGAAAGTTGTGGCTATGATTAATCTCTTATTAACTTTTCTCATTTGACGTGCTATGATACACTATCATAATATGATACTAGAACCTCTCTCACATCATTAATTATAGTGCCAGAATATATTTTTACTTACGTGACCATGCATTATACAGTTATGATACTCCCACTATGAGAGGTACATCATGAAATAAATGAATGAATAGAATAATTTTGTGCCTCAAACGTGATGCATCACACCCGAAATAAATGAATGAATCGAATAATTTCATGTCTCAAACGTGATGCATCACACCCAAATAACTTGTGACTGGGACATATAGCATGGACAAAGTGGTCATTTTACATGAGGCAACAAGATCAGAGAGAGTTCAAAACTCCACGTGCATCAAGTTTGTCTATCATTGTTGAGAAGGATATTTTCCATGGAACTTGCAT
>NC_057810.1:296708124-296709885 GCF_018294505.1 Triticum aestivum | reverse complement strand
AAAGAAAGAAAGAAAAGCAGTTGTCTATAAAACATCATAAGAGTTAACATGGATTATAAAAAAAAACAAAAAAATGAGGGGGGGGGGTGGGGGGTGAGGGAGTAGAGACATAATAGGATTTTTTTTGAAGCTAATTAGAAATTGTTGCATTTGTCCATTGAAAGAAAGGAAATGAGAGTATAGAGAGATGGGTTTCCCCTAAGCATGGATCAGGGAAGGGGAGTGGGATGAATGTATTATTGGGACATGTGCCATTTGGAACTCAAGCAAAAATTATACTTCTTTAAGAAAGACACAAAGATTCAAGGATGTGTATTAATGTATTTGAAAGATAGTCAACATATATGAACTAACATTCTTTTGTCCAGGCTAATTAAATTTAAAAATTGTATTGTAAACCATTAATATTTAAATCTGACGAAGGAAAGAGAATTTAAATGTAGTGAAGGAAAACAATTGTCTAAACCTATTTATATGCCTCTCTCATAAAAACTAAATTTGCATATGCTTATTTAGTTTGTACATGATTTTAATGCGTTTTGTGTGCTCACAAATATGCACTTCTGTATACATGGGTATCCGTGTAACATTTATATCCTATACTATTAATTTTTCATATTCATAAAATCAAAACAAAAACTGATGAAGCTCATTTTTGACCGATTCCGTAGTTCCGCTTCATTGATTCCTAGACCCCAGGTAGTAATAGGACTCTCATTGTGTAATCATCCAAAGACCCGTTGGCTCCCTCTGGTGGAAAACTATCCTCAAGCTGCTCTCACGATACACATAGGTGACTAGAGGAATCCCATGACAAGGCACCACTATCTCCTTCTGGAATGATAATTGGGGGTTTGGTTCTCTAAGAGAGAAGCTTCCAGAGCTCTTCCTTTTCTTTCAAAGACAACCTATCATTACAGGAGTTCTTCACCATGCTGATCTCATGGAGAATTTTCACACCCCTCTCTCTTCACAGGCATACCTCCAATTCATGGAACTTCAAACCACCACACAAAATGTTCAGCTGAGTGGAACTTATGATAAATGGATTTATCCTTGGGCATCTGACTTTTCCTCCATCAAGATGTACAAACTACTCAAACAGGGAGTCCCTGCTCCACCAATATTTGCTAAAATATGGAAAAATGCATCCATGCTCAAATACAAGATATTCTTCTGGCTCCTTATGCATGACAGAGTCAACTCAAGGAATCTACTCCACAGGAAATCTTTTCACTTGCCATCCTATAATTGTGCACTCTGCCATGCACACACTGAGGAAACATCACACCACTTGTTTTGGGACTGCGATTTTGCTCTCAGCTGCTGGGACTCAATTATCACAAACATAAATAGAGGAACCTCCCTCTATGATGAGATCATCATATTCGCTCAAGCTTTACCTGCTCCCATTGCGATGGAAATCCTTATAATGGATGTTGGAACATTTGGATACAAAGAAATGGGAGAATTTTTAGAGCACAACCACATTCAGTTCAATCATGGAGAAGACTATTGAAGAATGACCCGCTTCTTCTCAAGCACAGAATCAAGAATAAATTTGAGGCTCAACTTTCCAGCTAGATTGATCAGTTTTAAGCTAATTTCTTTTAATCATGTTGGGTTTTGCTAGAAAAGGAGTGGGATAGCTTGTTTTCATTGTTCTTTTTCTTTTCGTTCTTTGCTCTATAAATATTGGACTTTTTACTTTAATATATATATACCGTAGAACGATTGTTCTATGGATTTCTGTTAAAAAAA
>NC_057810.1:296691640-296707524 GCF_018294505.1 Triticum aestivum | reverse complement strand
AAAAAAACATAGAATAGATATTGAAGACAAGAATAAAATGTAAGCCCAATTTGATAAGAACTAGAGACGATACCCCGCACGTTGCCGTGGAAATTGGCTGCAACTATTTGAATGAGGATCGATTGTATGTAAACATTAATATTTTGCTTAATAATATGATAACTCACACAAATATATATATATATATATATATATATATATATATATAATTTATTGTATTTGATTATTGTATAGTTGTAGAATATTTACTGAATATACATAGCATGGATGGTGCATGTTAAGATGAGTCTTTTACCATGCATGATGGCATATTGAGTTGTCATAGTTGCATGTTCAGAGGATTAAAGGTAGCGGGGGACAACTATTTAGGTATACTAGATAATACCTCAAACGTTGTTGCAAGAATTGCTTGCAATATATTTCAAGATTTGGTTATATGAACATGAGTATTTGGATCAGTAATATAAGATTAAACTTTAAATACATATGATTATTTTATAATTATAGAATACTTATTGAATGTAGGTAGCATACTATACTTATAAAATTTAAGCTTTTTGAATGCATGATTGCATCTTGAGATGAACCTTTTTCCTTTGTATGGTCGCATGTTGAGGTGGCGTGGTTGTATGTTGAGATAAATATGTTAGCACGGATCAACTACATAGTTATATAGGATTGGATGATGTCTAGGTATCCGGGGATAGCAAATTTGGTGGTGTGTTTGGGAGAGATCGGCTCCACCCTAACTCGTGCCTACCTCTAAATTCCACTCCACCACCAAGCTCTAGAGCAATGAAAATATGTTTGAGGAGACTAGCAGCCTTGAAGGAGGCAGAGTAGCAAACTCGACATGTCATGGAGGCACTACAATGAGCTCAATGATGTGGTCTGGAGGCAGTGGCGCAATTGTCTTACAAGAGGCGACAATGACAACCTTGATGAAACCATCAGTTGTGTGCTGAGAATTGTTTGTTATCTCAGTCTAGCAGAAAGCAAACTTAGGGTTGATGCCGTGTGTATCTCATTAAGATGGGTTATTCTTGTAATATATGAGACCATATTTCTATAATAGCGAGATGTCGACAGTCATTCCATCAGTTTGAAACACCATGACTTTAATTTGTGGTAGACACTATATGAGTGCATCCATCTGGTGAGATGCATTTAGCTTTGTTGCAGAAGGTGGTTTGTAAAAAAAAAATCAACAAAATGGACATGGGTTTGGACTTGTGGCGTACCTTAGTGGAGTCCACTTAGCAACGAGGTGCTGGAGGCAGGGAGGATGCGAAGTGGCGAAGGGAAAAAGGCAGGCAGTAAATCCTAACTCATCACCTTCGGCAGCAGAGCAGCGGGTACCCATGCTGGCACCCTTTCTTGGGTCCAAGCGAAAATGAAACGGGGCTGCATATCCTGCGAAAATGTAGATAAAGCTGAAAATTCGACAATTTCGTGTGACATAAAAAATCTGGAGATGCACAAAATGTCATGCACGCATGTATACACATATTATCGGTACAAACATTTTACCAGGTAGCAGTATGAGATGGATGTGTCGATGAATGGTCCATGACTAAAAATGAGATCAGTAGCGTAGCATAGAGACTATACCTGGCACTGTACGTACATGCAGCGCGACAGCGATCGCAGGAATATCTACGTACCCCTCACTCGCAACAAAAAAAAAATACTCCAGAATTACTCGTCTAAAATATAAATGTATCTAGATGTATTCTAGTTGTAGATACATTCATTTTTATTCATTTTTGTGAAAAGTAATTCCGAACGGAGGGACTATCTGCGTACCGCTCACAGTCACATGGCATCAGCACAGGCTACTCACATAATGCGCTACTACAATAGAGCATTGTCGCACGAGACATAACCGTGACCCCGACCCCCTCGCGCCGCCACCCCAGGGCGCCGCCAGGGGATCAGATCCCGGCGCCGCCAGCCCCACAACCCACAACGGAAGACCCTGCCACCGGCGTTGGCCGCAGTGGCGGCGGCGCTTGGTGCCAAGACACTGAGGCAGGAGGAGGCAGCGGTGACCCTTCGAGGCGGCTGGAGCACTTCGGGCTAGGGACTTCGTGCCGAGGCCTGGGCGGCTCCCTGGCCATGCGGCGGCACCCGACAACCCCATGGCTGGCGGTTGCGGATCTGGATCCCACCCAGATTCGTCGTCGGTTCTTCATGTTGATGGTTGGCGGTGCGATGAGGGCTCTGGTTAAGGGATGGAGGATCTCCGTCGGAGTACCAGTGGCGGCATACGTCTTTATGGCAAAGCTCCGCGCGGTTCCAGCTAGCCACGAGATCGAGACGACGCGGCTTCTAGTGAAAACCGCGCCTGACTGCGGTCTTGGTGGACGTTGGCGGCGTCTCTAATGTCGTTTCCTTCTCAGGGCATTGTCGTCGCAGGTCACGTCAACTCGATCGCGATGTTCTGGTGAAAACCCTAGATCCGAGTCTACCGGATCGGACGATAACGATGCCTTCTGCGTCGTTCTCCCTCTTGGGGGCATCGTTTTTGAGCAAGTGCTGGTTGGAGGGGACAAGAGGAGTAGCGGTGTTACATCTACCGCAAGGCCGACGATGCATCCCGGCGGCATGACGCCCCGGAGTTTCGGCGACGAGCGCGTGTGGATGGATACATGCATGATGGTGCCGTTGTCTGACGCCTTGGTGGTGTCGACAGCAGGCCTGACAAGGTCGGTGCGTCAGTACCTGCTCTGGAGATGGATCGGTGGAAGACGGCAGCGGCAACCTCTGAGAGTGCGCCGGACCGTTGTGTGACACAGTCCTGACATTGTGGTTTGGTTGGCGCATCCGACAGGTGCTGTCAAGATGGTGGCTTCAGACTTACTGATGTATTACTTTGTAAGGTCTTTATGAATAATTAGTAAAATGACTACATGCATCGTCTAGATACAGAGGCCAGGATTATATCCTCCTTTTCTAAATAAAAAACCGACAGAGCTATAGTCGTGTGTTGGCCTGGCCATTTGCCGTTTCTTTCTAGGCTTTCCTTTTTCTTTTTTACGGGTGCTAAAATGCTTCTTGTTGGGTTGACTTGGATTCCCATGACAGGGAGAACATTATCTTTTCTTCTATAAAGAATGTTTTTATTATCTAAAAATATTGTATCAAGCGGATATAAAGCATTATGAGTAACATCCAGCCTCTGCATAATTAGAATGCACACAACCAATTTTGAAAAATTTGTCAGAAAACAAAGAAACAAAACCGAGAAAATGGCAACAATAGAGTCCTATAGACTGACACTATGCCTATGCTGAAAGTGGTGGCGGGTCGATCCGAAGGTTATGCTGCCATCCTTGTTGGGAAAAAGATTTTGTAGCCACCTGCTCCAACTGCGTACACACCGTCTTGAACAGTGGTTCGTACTCCGCTCATTGTAGTGTAGACCCCGTACAAAGTGAGTTCGTACATCGGAAAATAACCTGCAGAGGAGAAGCATTTTTGTCATTAAAAACCAAATCATTTACACATAGCCATAGCGATTAGGTTAAGGCATACACTACCACCCTTATTATTGTTTTGAACCTATTTGAAATATGATCCAACCAATGACCAAATATTGGCAACACTTGTATGCGGATACAAATTTAACGCTATTTGGATGACTGACCATGTAGAACATGCAAACTTGCATTGAAAAAAGAGGTGTTTGCTTATCGCATCATGAGTGCAAAAACAACGCTTCTTACTCTCTTGCCAGTTGCGCCATGTGAGGTTGTCTTTGGTTAGCACAACTCCCCTAAGAAGATACCACATGAAGTTTTTGACTTTTAGTGAACCTTCGACTCCCATAGTTTCTTATTACTATTCATCGATACCTCAGAATGCGTGAGTGCACGGTACAAAGAGTCTAATGTGAAAGACCCTGATGAAGTATGGTTCCAGCGAAATACATCCCGACCTTCTGTCAGGTTAATCGAATCCAGACTGAGTAATAGATTATGGCATGACGTAACTTAGGGACAATTAAATACCGCCTCAACAAAATGTTGGCGAGGATGAACTGAGCACCTACACAATAGTATTCTTCTTCTCGCGAGCAATGATGTATAAGGCTGGATATTGTTCTCGGAGACTGGCATCACCTAGCCAGATATCTTCTAAGAAATGAATCTCTAACCCGTCCTTTATCGCAAAAAACCCAAAGCGAAAGAGATGTTTCTTTGCCGCCATTAGGCCTGCCAAAAGTGAGAATCTCCAGGTTTTCAATATGCCCAAGACACTGCCTTTTGACCTAGATACTTGTTGCGCCGCATGGTTTGCCAAACACCATCCTTAGTAAGTAGTTTGAAAAACCATTTACTCTTCGAGCATCTACAACAGGATTACTGAAACGCCCCCATACATCTGGGCGGACGACCCGGTCAGTGAGCAGTCAAGAAATCATGACCCATCAGCACCCCTCTTACCGGCTCTATATGTCCGAGCTAACTGGCATCGCTCATATCCAGCTCATATCTGGGGTGGCTATGAGGAGGTCCTCATGCGCTTGGGCGTGTCCGCCACATTCGATCTGGCCCACCCTGGCCCACCCCGACCCCACATATATTCGTCCCTATCCACATCTCAAACGAAATCCTAGACAGTCCACTCCACTCCGCACCTAATCTTCTGTCCGTCGATCATTGACCTTCTACGGTATGGCGGGCAGCGGATCCGAACCCGAGATCCCCCGATCCATCGACTGGGACTCCTTCCCAGGTGGGGACGAGGAGGAGATGGCCGTCCATATGGCTCTCCCCGCTCCCGGGAGAGCGTAACCGTGGACTCGTCCAACGAGGCGACCACCGGCTTACGATGTAACTCTGGGGTGGTGGTGCAACCTCTTCGGTGGCGCCTCATCCCCGTGGTGTCGGGCTCCGAGTCAGATATCAACACCGACTTAGTTTACGGCTGAACAAGGAAAATGACGTGTCGTGTTTACCGTGCGAGGAACAAGGCACAGGAAGCCGTGGCAGCCCTTGAGGCAAAGGTCCTAGAGGCGGAGTCGCAAGCCGACTTAGACTAGGAAGCCCTTTGTGCCCGCATCCACGTGAAACGGTAGAGGAGGACAATGCATGCCCTTGCAAGGGAGCAAAGCCGAGTAGTCCGTGCCATGGCCAGAATGCCCTCGAAAGAGGAGAAGGAGGAAGCTAGTGATGGATCAGACAACTTCGTCAGTGAGCAGATCCGACTCGATCAATTTTGCGCCTTCCATCGCTACTTTATCCATAGCTATATGTAGAACATGCCAATTTTTGGTAGTCTGATGACATGTATGATGAAATAGGAGCATGGCAATTTATGGTAGTCCGGTGGCATGCATGATGAAGTAACCAAGCACTATGTGTGGGATCAAGATGTTTTAGATTACATTGCATGTAATTGAATGGATTTGAGGAGTTACTAATGAGGTACCCAGTTGTGGACGCGGACATTTGAGTGGTAACCGATCATTCTCCGCGGACGTGTCCGCCGCGCCCATGGACGTTTAGGGGCAACAAATGTGCTAGGTCCAACTATATATGCTCTTAGGGATTCTCGAGCGCCGACCCTCATAATGGAAATACTATTTGTCCATGGACTGGTCCAGACTCGTCCGCAGACACGAATACGGGAGCCGGTCATCCAACTCTATCCTCTAAACATTCGTCTCTGTTTTTTATGAGTCCGCAACTTTCAAAATAATTATACAAAATAGCACAATCCTTGCATAAATAACATGCAAATATCCCTAGTATAAGAATAGTTCAAATATAATATTACAATTGAGATAATCAGATGTTCAACAAGTTTGTTGAATTCAATGATTCCAAATTCAACAATACTCGAGTCAGAATCGACGCATGTCGTCCCATGCATTGTGCTCCTTGAGTTTCATCCAAAAAGTGAACAAACATAAATGTTTTGCACTCGGTTTTGTGGTACAGCACGACAACAATGTGTTCGGGCTATATAATTCGATGATTACCAAGTTACAATGAATAAAAGAATGGACCAACATGTATAGCAACAAGAAGCAAATACTTACGAGCTCCATGGTTGATGAGCCTGGGGCCACCATGTCTCCAATTGCGCAACCGCACTGCAAAACTCCATGACGGAGTTGGAGATAGTGTACCACCAAGGAGCTAGCGACTACACATTGCATTCATGGATCATGTGCAAGTCGTAGGGCACAAAGTGCTTTTCCTCATGAAATGAATCATGGGTGATTCACCAAAAGATCGAGCCCCCTTGCCTCATGCCTACAAATTCCGCACATATGACCTTCCACACATGGCACAACAACTCATTCTCCATCACCGAGTAGTCCACCATCGTGGTTACTCTGTAAAAGAACAAGAAGGCCAACAAAAAAGCTTCAGGGATTTCTATTTTCGTGCCCCTGGTTCCTTAGCACTACTCAGTTTTGTCCCGCCTCCTTAACATGCCTCAATTTTCCCCTCCTATCTTCACCCTAGCCTCACAAATGCCCAAACTAAGCGTTTCCATTGGGTCAAACTTATTGACCGTTACCTGGGTGGGTTCCTGACGAGTGGGCCTTGGATGAGAGCCTGACGAGTAGGCCCACTTGGACACCTTGGCGCTGCTCAGTGCGGGCTTTAAGTAATTGAGCCGGCTTGATCTGTGCGGGTTTTAAGTGCGAACAGTGTCGAATACCTTTTTGAATTTGCAATCAACTTAAGAAATTGATAAAATATTAATTATAAATCAAGTATAGTTGATTCATGTTCCTAAATTCATTTTATATTTAGCCCTATTTATAGCAAAGGTGTTGAATCTTTCGAATATCCATTTCTCATGCAGGGTCATCTGCACCCAATCTAGAACAAATTCATAAAACATACAAAAAAAATAAAAAATCCAATTTTTTTTTGTATCGTAGATAATTTGATGCGTGAGGTGCGTTCCAAATTTCAGATCATTTGTACATATGAGTAGCTCTCAGCAAAAAAAGACAAATTAGGTCCAATCAGTACATGAGCAGTAATGTTTTTTACACAACCCAAATTTGTCTATTTTGTCGAGAGCTACCTAGATGTCCAAATTATATGAAATTTGGAGCGGACCTGGATTTTTTTGTTTTTTCTAGTATTTGTTTTGTATTTTTTTTTCTTCGGCGTGGGTGCAGATGAGCCTAGGCACCGAATCACTGATCTCTGAGTCTTTCAACTATTTTGTGGATACTACATACAATCCTACTTGACTATTTGAAAATGTTTTTTGCTAATTGTTTGGACAAAACTATAACACACTTGTAGTACAATTTTGAATTATTTTCTTTAAATGTCATGAAATTCATATAATCAATGAAATATAGCAAAAAAAAAAAACTCAAAAGATCAAAATATTTTGGCAATATGGTCTACTTTGTGTGAAAATTAGATAAGTGAACATTTGCATCTTAGTTGTGCTACTTGCTTGACACAAAATAAACCTCTTTTGGCACTTGAAATATGAAAAAAAATTACAACAAAAAGTTAGAACCTCCCATGGGCAATCTTGTTTGGCATGTAAGCCCCATATTTGTGCCAAAAAGGTTCAATTTTCAATCTTATGTGTGGTACTTGCTTAAAAAAACAATTTTTGGCACTTGAAAAATTGTGTATTTACTTTTATAACAAAATTTTGGAATCTACCTCCGGCAATCTTGTTTGGCATGGTAAGCCCCATGTTTGTGCCAAATATCGTCACCTTATATAAAAATATGACATGGATATAGCCATGAACTTGGTCATTTGGCTTGAAAGCCATGAGCCTTCATAGATGGTAGTTTATTTTATGATCACTTCTTAAAAAAATCATTGTATTCCTAGTTTATCATTTTTCCTAAAACTTAGTACACATAAAAGGACTCCATGCAAAAGGACTGCATTTTGACTCTTTTTTTCTTCATTTTCTATCACTTTTTGCAAAATGGGGTCAACATTGTCAACATGGATATTCATAGAAAAGGGTTGAACCTTTTAAATTTTTTCTGTGAATACTGCATATAATCCTACCTAAGTACCTTAAAATATATTTTCCACCTTTTGCAACCAAACTATAACACACTTGTAGTTCAATTTTGAATTACTTTTGGTAAATGTCAAAAAATTCATTTAATCAATGGAATATAGCAAAAAGCTCAAAAACTCAAGATCTTTCAGTAGTAGGCCTCCAATATGGTCCATTTCATGTGAAAATTGCAAAATTTCAATTTTAACTCTTATTTTTGGTACTTGCTTCACAAAAAATACCATTTTTGGCACTTGAAAAATGATTAATTTAATTTTATAACAAAATTATGGAATCTACCTTTGGCAATCTTGTTTGGCAAGGTCAGCCCCATGTTTGTGCCAAATATCGTCACCTTATATGGAAATATGACATGGATATGGTCCATTTCATGTGAAAATTGCAAAAGCTCAATTTTCAATCTTATTTTTTAAATTGCGAAGGCCGGAGTCGGAGATGAAGCGATGGATTAGGTTGTTAGACTATATCAAAGTACATAGGACTCACGGGGATGGAAGAGGATGGTGAGGCGGTTTTGGAGGTGCTCTCAATTCGTCAGGATGGTCGGAGACGAGTGTGGGACTCCGTCCATGCCGTGGCTAGGGTTCCACCGAGAGGAGAGAGCAAAGAGGGAGAGGGAGCGTGCGTGCGAGGGCGGGAGAGAGAAGAGCGTCCTTGATGCAGGAGACAACGAGCTACCTCTAGGCACCTCCGTCGTGTCTAGTGGCCGCCAGCATCTCTGAGAGCCCGGGAGCTTTTTTCTTCCTATTCCCCTTTGTTCTATTGGTCCCACATGTAATAGAGAAACAAAGAGAGAGGAGGACGAGGTGATTCGGTGCCCAAGCTCATCCGCACCCGCGATGAGTAGAAGATTCCAAAAAAGTAGTAGAAAAATTAAAAAAATTCAATTTTTTGCATGGAAGATAATTTGGTGCGTGAGGTGCGCTCCAAATTTCAGATCATTGGACATGTGAGTCGGCAAAAAAGACAAATATGGAGTATGTGAAAAAGTTTACTATTCATGTATTTTCTGACCCAATTTGTCTTTTTTAGAGCAACTCATGTGTCCAAATGATATGAAATTTGGAGCCCACCTCACGCACTAAATTGTCTTCCATGCAAAAAAAATCGGAATTGGGGGCACGAAAATAGAAATCGCAAAGCTGAATGGGAAACAAAGACGGTTGGGCAAATCTGAGTACAATTAAGGAACCAGGGACATGAAAATAGAAATCCCAAAGCTCAATGGAATTGACCGAACACCTGTCAGGTGTGGTGTCCGCCATGGATGGCGTCTGCATGGGGCTGGAGGGTACCTACCTAGGGATGGATTTTGGTGGACAACAACGTAGTACAAGGCGGGTACATAGGGGTTGCGGACGTTCGACAATGCCAGGGCGCAGGCCAAAGAGGTACGACGGAGGTATCAGACGAGGATATTGCAGATACAGAGCAAGGGGGTAGCAGGAGTGCAGTGGAAGAAAAGTGGCCAATAAGGGGAATCTGAGTGGGCCAATGGTGTTATAGTCCTGTGTGGTGGAGGTCTCGATGTTTGTGATACGTACCAAACGTATCTATAATTTTTGAATGTTTGATGCTATTATATTATCATTTTTATATACTTTTTATAGCAATTTATATTATTTTTATGGACTAACCTATTAATCTAGCGCCAGTGCCAGTTCCAGTTTTCTGCTTGTTTTTGGTTTCACGGGAAATCAATATCTACGGAGGTCAAAATACGTTGTCGATTTAACATGATTTTTTGGGCAACAAGAAATGTAGGAAGCTACGGGAGAGATCCACACGAGTGCCGGATTTTGGGATCCGACAACCCTTGAGAGGTTCGAACTCTGGGGTGCGTGCAGAGATCTCAACCTGTCCAGCCTGCCTACTCGCGATCCTCCCTAGCCTAGCGCGTCGAGCTCATAGAGACGCAAAGACACAGAGATTTATACTGGTTCGGGCCATCGTTGTGGTGTAATACCCTAATCCAGTGTGGTGTGGTGGATTGCCTTGAGGGGCTATGGATGAACTAGTACAAAGGATGAACAAGCCTCAGGAGGTGAGGTGTTCTTGTGCTGGTGTGGTGCTCGGGTCGAAATGGATCTCTCTCTCCTCTATGGTGGTGGCTAAGTCCTATATATAATGTCCTTGGTCCTCTTCCCAAATATGAGCGGGAAGGGATTCCACAACGGCGGGATTTGGAAGGGGACAAGTAGTACAGTCTATCCTGACAAAAGTAGTCTTCGCCTGTGAAAAGCCTCTGGTCGTGACGCTGCGGTGGGCTCGGTGATGACCTCCATCCTGCCGTCATGGCGGTCTTGGTCTTGTTGCACCATAATGGAAACCTTTGGCTGATTCCTCGGGACTCCGCGCCTGTGGCTTGTCTCCTTTGCACCGAAGAGGAAACCTGCACTCTGCACCCGCCTGGCATCCGCCTGGCCTCGGTCGTCATGGCTCACGCCAGCTGATCCTCATGAGGTAACCGCATAGAACTCTCCGCCCCCCAGGAGCTCTTCTGAGGAGTCCAACTCCTTCGGGGGTCTTGGCATCGTCCGCCTCGCGAGGGTCTTGTGGTGTTGCTGTTGAAGCTGGACCGTACCAGGCCATCGATGGAGTCACTCTGTGGGCCGCAGGCAGGCGGGACTGGATATCCCCAAGTCTAGGATGCTGACAGTATCCCCCGGGCCCAAGGCGCGCTCGGACTTGGCTTCTAGGCGAAGCCAAAAGGCAAGTGCGGAGCGCCACGGGCCCTAACCGCCTGCGGCTTTGATGACGCGTGGCGATTGATTGGACGTGGGCGACTCCGCTTCCCCATGCTGCCTCGGCAACTGCTCAACTTGACTGGTCGAAGCGGCATGCAGGAGGTCATGATGGCGCGAGGTCATGGAGGCCGGCGGTTGGCCTCCCTTGGCTATAAATGTGAGGGAGGGGTAGAGCTCCCAGTCCATCTTTCCTTCGCCTTGCTCCCGCCTGCTTCTTTCCTCTCCGTCTTGCTCCCATGGCATCGCCGAAGAGGTTCTCAGCGGCCGAGAAAGGGAAGGCCTCCAAGGAGAGGCCAACCTCTCCTCCTCCGAAGAGGGGCCGTGGCCGTCCCCGCAGGCACCCTGCGGTCCCTCCGGCAGCATCCAGGGGGTGCGGGCGCGCACCCCTCAAAGGCAGCGTTGCTCTAGGCGCTGGCGATGGCACCTCTTCCTGCGGCGGGGGCTACCGGCTCTGGAGCAGCCCCCATGACGAAGGGAGGCGCACCGTGATCGTGCGCCCGCCTCGGCTGCGCTTTTCCCCACCGGAGGTGCTTCCTGAGTCGTGGTGTGGTCGGAGAGCCTGGCTGGCACCTCGCTCCGGCTCCCGCGCTTCTTCTCCAGAGAGCTTCCTTCTTTGGGGCTTGCTGGCCTTTGGCTGCAGGTTGACGGGTGCTGCAGCAGAGCCTCGTGGGTCAGCACCAAGGTCTCCGCCTCTGGCAGCGTGGTGCTGGCCCGCGGCTAGCAGACTTTTGCCCGTGCGCGTGGTCTGGGTGGGAGGTGCACCCTCCACTTCAAGTACGATGACCTGGCGACCCTCTTCATGAGGGTGTTTAGGGGAGACGGCCGCCGCATGGGGTACTGCCCGGAGGACAGCAGCGATGACGATGGTGGCGATGGCGAACTTGGTCTTGACGACGCGCGCTCCTCCTCCCGTGACGACAGCTCTTCCTCGGACGAGAGCTTGAGCAGCGGTGGCTACGATCGGCCTCCGCATCGTCGTGCTCATGTCGAGGATGCCGGTGGTTCATCCCGTCGCAGTGCTCCAGTGAAGCCGGAGAGGAGCCCGACTTGAAGCTGGGGTCCGGCAAACTTGGACTCAAGGCTATACCGCAAAACTATTGCAAGGAATCAAACATATCATATTCAGCGATCTACAAGTTTATGTAGGATTTTATGACTAACCATGTGAATGACCAATTCCTGTCATCTCTCTAAATTGATATAAGTGAAGCAAGCGAGTTTAATTCTTTCTACAAAAGATGTGCCCACGCTCTAACAAATATAAGTGAAGCAAAAGAGCATTCTACAAATGGCAGTTTCTATGTGAAGAGAAACAGGCAATCCAAACTTCAAATGATATAGGTGAAGCACATGAAGCATTCTATAAAGCCACACTCAAAAGATTTAAGTGAAGTGCAATGAGAATTCTATAAATCAACCAAGGACTATCTCATACCAGCATGGTGCATAAAAGAAAAGTGAAAACTAAATGCAAAAGACGCTCCAAGACTTGCACATAATGCATGAACGAAACGAATTCGAAAACATACCGATACTTGTTGAAGAAAGAGGGGATGCCTTCCGGGGCATCACCAAGCTTAGATGCTTGAGTCTCCTTGAATATTTACTTGGGGTGCCTCGGGCATCCCCAAGCTTGAGCTCTTGCCTCTCTTCCTTTTCCTCATATCGAGACATCCTCGATTAGACACTACATCCACACAAAACTTCAACAGAAAACTCGGTAAGATCCGTTAGTATAATAAAGCAAATCACCACTCTAAGTATTGTTGCAAACCAATTCATATTTTGTTTTTGCATTGTGTCTACTGTAGTATAACTTTTCCATGGCTTAATCCACTAATATAAATTGATAGTTTCATCAAAACAAGCAAACTATGCATCAAAAACAGAATCTGTCAAAAACAGAACAGTTTGTAGCAATCTGAACATCCACCATACTTCTAGTACCCCAAAAATCCTACCAAAATTATAAAAAAATAAAAAAGTTGTATAGCAAGACAGTGCAAAAGGAATCAGAACCATTTGACATTCCAGTTAAAAAGTGTAAAATCACGCACTACAGACAAAGTTTCTGTCCTGCACCGTACAAACGAACAAGCATTGTAAACATCCTAAAGGCAAACCTTAGCACATTATTTTTATAATACAATGGAATTATACAAGGGGATAATTATTTTTGATGAAAAGTTTCTGTAATCAAGATTGCACAAAGTTTCCGTGAGCATGAACAAAGTTCAAGGAGCTCTCCCACTTCAACAATGCTTGTCTTTCTCACTTTCACTTTCCTTTTTTAAAAAGTTTTAGGTTCCCCTCTATATTTTTTTTGTTTTTAAACTATATGAAAGCACTCAATAGAAATAAATGACTCTCTAAAACTTCCGGGTTGTCTCCCTGGCAGCGCTTTCTTTAAAGCCATTAAGCTAGGCATATAGTGCTCAAGTAATGAATCCACCCGGATCCCAAGGTATATCAAAGCCAATTTTAATTAACAATGATTTGTAATTTAGTAGTGAGCACAAAGTAACATAAATCATGCAACAACGAAGTCTAACTCTCTTCCTATGCATTGGCATGTCATAAAAGAACAATTCATGCACACCAAGTAAAGGCCAATGCATAGTATAAACAGTTTCTTGCAATTCTATCATATTGGAAACATAAAGAGGCGGATATATAGTTCCTCTCTCATAATAATTGCAAGTAGGAGCAACAAGCACATGCATATTACATTCATCAAAATCGTCATGTGCAATGGTAAAAGACAACCCATCAATATAATCCTTAATAAGCAGAAATTTCTCCGATGTAGTGTAGTTGGGAGAATTCAAATAAATAATAGGACTATCATGCGTGGGTGCAATAGAAACAATTTCATGTTTAACATAAGGAACTATAGCAAGTTCATCTCCATAAGCATAATTCATATTGGCATCTTGGCCACAAGCATAGCAAGCATCATCAAAAAGGGATATTTCAAGAGAATCAACGGGATCATAGCAATCATCCTTCGGTAAGCATGAAGGGGAATTGAACAATGTATGAGTTGAAGAGTTACTCTCATTAGAAGGTGGGCACGGGTGATCAATCCGCTCTTCCTCCTTTTGTTCTTCACTCTCCTCATCATCTTTTTCCTCCAATGAGCTCACAGTTTCATCAATTTCTTCTTCCATAGCTTCCTGCAAAATATTAGCCTCTTCTTGGACAGCGGATACTTTCTCCATAAATGCATTAATATAGTAATTGTATTCATAATTTTCATAGCAATATCTAAGTATAGCAAGATTTTCAGGCCTATAAACACCATCATCATCAAAAGCTTCATACTTTTCAAACAAAGATTCAATTTCATAAGCAGCGTTAAAAGCAACCAATTCTTCTATTTGTTCAACATCATAGTAATCATATATACCATTAGCATAAGAAGCTAAGGTTTCATTATCATTAAATTTGCATGAAAAGGGATGGTGTGGAGCCTTCATCCTAGAGCAACAAGTAATATCATATCTCAAGCATAGATCCCGGGCATACCAACGCAACATAATAAATTGATCCCATAATAGTTTCCCTTTTTGTGTCGAGCGATAATCCCTAAAGTATTCACGTTGATCGAACGTGTCTCCCATTATAAAGTTGAATGGGGTTTTCTCAGGATTATCAAAGTAGTACATAATATCTTTCGCATAATGAGAATCGAGGGTTTTAGGAGTTACCCCATCTCCATGAGTAGCAAGTACACCTAAGTTTTTTGGCATTTCGTGTTCCATATCCATAACTAAAGATAGAGAACAACTTAGAACAGCAAATAAAAATTACTTAGTGATAAAGAAAACAAGCACACACAAGAATATTCACCCCACGCTATGACTCCCCGACAACGGCGCCAGAAAAAGGTCTTGATAACCCGCAAGTATACGAGATAGTTGTAGCCTCTTTCGATAAGTAGGAGTGTCGAACCCAACAAGGAGCTAAAGGTAGAACAAATACTCTCTCAAGTCCTATCGACCACTGATACGACTCTACGCACGCTTGACGTTCGCTTTACCTAGAACAAGTATGAAACTACAGGTAGTTTGTAGGTGTGATAGGATAGGTTTGCAAGATAATAAAGAACACATAAATAAAAAGTAGGGGATGTTTAAATAAAGATGCAATAAAGTAAATATAGCGAGTGTGGAAAAGTGGTGGTAGGAGTTGTGGAATTGTCCTAAGTAATTGACTATGTTACTAGACCTGTAATCACTATTGCAATTCTATTTGAGGGAGAGGCATAAGCTAACATACTTTCTCTACTTGGATCATATGCACTTATGATTGGAACTCTAGCAACCATCTGCAACTACTAAAGATTCATTAAGGTAAAACCCAACCATAACATTAAAGCATCAAGTCCCCTTTATCCCATACGCAACAATCCCCTTACTCGGGTTTGTGTTTCAGTCACTCACGCAACCCACTATAAGCGAATCATGAATGCATTGCAACACCCTACAGCGGGAATCCCTCACGCTTGCGCGACACGGAGGGCACCATAGGACAACACCAATAATAGAACATGCAACTCAAACCAATCATAGAAATTCATCAATCACCGATAGGACAACGAAAATCTACTCAGACATCATCGGATGGCAACACATCATTGGAAAATAATATGAAGCATAAAGCACCATGTTCAAGTAGAGGGTACAGCGGGTTGCGGGAGAGTGGACCGCTAGATATAGATGGGGGAAGGTGATGGAGATGTTGGTGAAGATGGCGGAGGTGTTGGTGAAGATCGCGGTGATGATGATGGCCCCCGGCGGCGTTCCGGCGCCACCGAAAGCAAGGGGGAGAGAGCCCCCCTTCTTCTTCTTCTTCCTTGACCTTCTCCCTAGATGGGAGAAGGGTTTCCCCTCTGGTCCTTGGCTCCCATGGCTTGGGAGGGGCGAGAGCCCCTTCGAGATTGGATCTATCTCTCTGTTTCTGCGTTCTCAGATTCTGCCCCTTCACCGTGTCTTTTATATCTGGAGATCCGTAACTCTGATTGAGGTGACTCTTTCGCCCAGATTTTTCTCGTAAAATTAGCTTTCTTGCAGCAAAAGAAGAGCGTCAACCGCC
>NC_057810.1:296622934-296691468 GCF_018294505.1 Triticum aestivum | reverse complement strand
GGGTGGCCCATGAGAGTCCAGGGCGCGCCCGGGGAGGGGGGGGGGGGAGGGCGCGCCCCCCTATCTCGTGGCCACCCCAGACACCGTTTCGCGTTGATTCTTCCTCCGAAAAATCCCAAATATTCCAAAATAATTCTCCGTCCGTTTTTATCCCGTTTGGATTCCATTTGATATTGGGTTTCTGCAAAACATAAAACATGCAACAGACAGGAACTGTCACTGGATCAATATGTTAGTCCCAAAAATAGTATAAAAGTTGCCAAAAGTATATGAAAGTTGAAGAATATTGGCATGGAACAATCAAAAATTATAGATACGATGGAGACGTATCACTGAGCGCCGATCCTATGAAACACAGTTCTATGTGATGGATAAGGTGCAAGTAGGGGCTTCTTTTTGAGGAAGCTTTCCGAGTACTTACAATGCAGAAAGGGTAAATGTGGGGATACTTTGCCGTAATAGCCACTTCCGAGCCGTCAAGGCTTGCTTGATAAAATAGTCCATCTCAAACTCTATGTATATATCCAGATCCTCGCAGAAGCCAGGATCTTCGTTGCGAGCATAATCCTCTGGCTGTGGGGAGGGGCAATAAATGTTCTCGACCACATGTGTTTTAAGACGACAAGAATAATTTGATTAGCATGCCTCGATAACAAGGTAAAACAATGCTGATAATCAAAAACTTACCTATTCAATGGGGTTGTATATGGAAAAACCTTACCGGCAATTTAAACGGAGGAAATCTTATTTCTCCCCCTTATAAAGATCGGCCAGGATTATGGCCAGTTCGGCTGGGGTATCCGGGCCCTTACGTCTGTAACGAGATGTGCCATCCTCTCCGTTGTAAAACCATAAAGGGGCCACTTTGGACTGGAGGGGCTGAAAACATCACTTTATCGTGATGGCCATGACTTTGATTATCGAGAGCTCGGAATGAGCAAGTAATCTGACCTTGGTGACCAACCTGTTCACTTCCACACTATCTTCTTCCTTGGGACTCCGGGGGCGCCAATTGAGGCATTTCTTCAAAGGAGCACTGGAGGATTCGGGGAGGCCACGCCGAACTGGGTCTAGAAGGGGAACGTCCTCAATGTGAAACCATTCCGAAGACCATTCTTGGGATACCTCCTTGGGAGTTCCGATAGGGTAACCTGATCCAGCTATGCGCCATACTTCGACGCCGCCCACTTCAAATATGGAGCCCCCTCGATGACGAGGGACGAGGCAAAAGAACTTTCTCCATAGTTCAAAATGAGCCTCATAGCCCAGAAACAGTTCGCAGAGAGCGACAAAGCCCGAGATGTGTAGAATAGAACCTAGGGTGAGGTTGTGCAGCTGGATCCCATAGAACTCCAATAGACCCCTAAGTAAGGGGTGGATTGGGAATCCTAAGCCCCGCAAAAGAAATGAAATGAACCACACCCTCTCCTCCTTGTTGGGGTTGGTGAAATTCTCTGCTAGCACGTCATTGCCAATCAAGGCCAATCCCGCTCGCACAGAGACTAGATCTGCGAGAGGGAGATATCCCTGCGTCTGAAGTCGACTCAACTGAAGGTGAGACATTGAGCAGCTTCGCCAATCACCCTCTTGAGGGCCATGAGGGCGCGAAGAAGAGCTAGCAGTGCTGGCCATGTTTTGAAGTTCTCCGTGGCTAGTTCTGATGATCTCTACGTGATGTGGATGGCATTTGGGGATCTAACCTATTTATATAGATGCCACCCCTGTGTGGTCAGGGGCTTACCTATAAAAAATTATTATGGATCGCTCGCATTCGCCCGGCGCATGGAAATAGAGGCAACGTCAGGGAGGAATCATAAAGGCAGAACGTGAAGGTCAGGGCCGTACTGTTATCCATCCGAGGTATGAAGAAGAACCTGCCTTGCAAAGCCGAAGACATAAGCCGGATACTACATCGCCATTGAAGGAAAGTTCGGGGGCTACTGAGGGAGTCCTGAATTAGGGGTCCTCGGGTGCCCGGCCTATTCAATATGGGATGGACTAATGGGCCGTGAAGATAAAAGCCGAAGATCATCCCCCGTGTTCGGGTAGGACTCCTATATGCGTGAACGGCAAATTTTGGTGTCCAGATGTATTATTCCCTTCCTCTGCAAACCGACTTTGTACAACCCTAGGGCCCTCCGGTGTGTATATAAACTGGAGGGTTTAGTCCGTAGAGACTATTAGAATTCTCATAGGCTAGACAACAAGGGTTTAGCCATTACGATCTAGAGGTAGATCAACTCTTGTAACCCCTATACCCATTGAATACAATCAAGCAGGATGTAGGATTTTACCTCCTTTAAGAGGACCCGAACCTGGGTAAACATTACGTCCCCATCATCCCTTGTTACCATTGATCCTCAGACACACAGTTCGGGACCCCCTACCTAAGATCTGCCGGTTTTGACACCGACAACTGCCAATTCACTCTTCCCACCACACCCTTATCCTAAGCCACGTATGCTCCATGCATTGAGTGGGGTAGATAATGGAGGCGCGTGGTGCGGGAGAGCATCAAGACAGGGGCCCGGTCCTCTTGGATTGGTGGATGAGGACAACCGTTACCTACTGGGAATCAGCCCCCAACCCCCATCTATAAAAGGGGAGGGGGAAGAGGTGGAGTCGTTCACCCTCGTTCCTCTCTTCCTCTATCCTCTAGTTTCTTTGGGTTATGCTGAAGGGAAGAGTCCAGGGCCGGGCCCCGGGCCCTAGTTTAGAATTCTGCATGAGCCTCAGGAGGGCGCTTGGGCGGCGCGGTGGTAGCACTGGAGGTGGCGACTCTGGTGTGCTTGTCGCCGGGTTGCCCGTGGCTTTAGTTCTGGTGAGAGGCAACATGAACAACACCACACCGAGGCCCATAATGGGCAGAGGGTGTGGTAGTCGACCGTGGCCTATCCCTTCTCTTCTTATGGTGCTGGAGGGAGGTTGTAGAGATGGCCCACTATTGGTGATGGCCCTCTATTGTCCAGCACTTCTTCCTTAGGGGTTGGCGTCCATTCTACAATAAATTCTGCTAATGCCCTGCTATGAATTGTTGATGTGCTCTCAAATTTCAGGCCAAAGCTGGACAACCCAAAAGCCCACTCCACTATTCTGCGGGTAGCCTCAGGGTTTCGGAGTATCTTTTGCAACGGAAAGCGAGTGACAACCGTGCTCTTGTTGGCTTGGAAGTAGTGGAGCAGTTTCCTTGAGGCCATGACAAGGCCAAAAATCAACTTCTAGACACTAGAGTACCTCGATCTGGCCCCCTGTAACAGGGAGTTGACGAAGTACACTGGGTGCTGCACCACTTTCTTCCTTGCTGTGTCCTTGGGGTTGTCCTTGCTGCCGTGCTCCTCTCTGTCCCGATCCTCATCCTGTCCTGCCAAGCTTTGTCACTCTCTGTTTCTTCTACTTCCCGCTGTGCCACTAGGGCTGCGCTAACCACTTTGGTTGCTGCCAAGTATAGCAGCAATGGCTCTTGTGGTTTGGGAGCAACCATAGTGGGCACAAAGGACAAGTAGGTCTTCAAATCCTGCAGTGTTGCATCTGCCTCCGGGGTCCACTTCATGAGTCCTGCCTTCTTCAAAATTTTAAAGAACGGCAAGGCGCACTCGGCAGACTTGGAGATGAACCTGCTAAGCGCAGCAACACACCCTGTCAGACGCCTCATATCTTTAACTGTTCTGGGTGCCTGGATCTGTTCGATAGCTTTGATCTTATCTGGATTGGCCTTGATCCCGCGATGGGATAGAAAGAAACCAAGTAGCTTGCTGGAGGGAACACCAAACACACACTTCTCCGGGTTCAACTTCAAGTTGATCTTGCGCAGATTAGCAAATGTCTCTTCTAAATTCTGGATGAGGGTTGATTTGTCGTTGGTCTTGACCACAATATGATCCATATAAGCATCAATGTTTCTGTGCAACTGTGGTTCGAAACCAATTTGGATTGCCCTTGCAAAAGTGGACCCGGCACTCTTTAACCCAAAAGGAATGCGCACGAAGCAGTACGTACCACATGGGGTGATGAATGAGGTCTTCTCTTCGTCTTCCTTGGACATGAAGATCTGATGATATCTAGCGTATGCATCCAGAAAAGAGAGCAAATCACAACCTGTAGTGGAGTCCACAATCTGGTCGATGCGCGGCAAGGGAAATGGGTCCTTTGGGCAAGCCTTGTTGAGATCTGTGAAATCTATGCAAAGCATCCATTTTCTGTTGGCCTTGCGCACAACCATTGGGTTTGCTAACTGTCGGTGTCAAAACCGGCGGATCTCGGGTAGGGGGTCCCGATCTGTGCGTCTAAGGCTAATGGTAACAGGAGGCAAGGGACACGATGTTTTACCCAGGTCCGGGCCCTCTTGATGGAGGTAAAACCCTACTTCCTGCTTGATTGATATTGATGATATGGGTGTTACAAGAGTTGATCTACCTTGAGATTTGTAGAGGCTAAACCCTAGAAGCTAGCCTATGATGATTATGATTCTGTCTCCAAGGACTAAACCCTCTGGTTTATATAGATACCGAAGAGGGCTAGGGTTTACATGGAGTCAGTTACAAAGAAGGAAATATAATATCCGGATCGCCAAGCTTGTCTTCCACGCAAAGGAGAGTCCCATCCGGACACGGGACGAAGTCTTGAGTCTTGTATCTTCATGGTCCAATGTCCGACCAAAGTATATAGTCCAGCTGTCCGGATACCCCCTAATCCAGGACTCCCTCAGTAGCCCCTGAACCAGGCTTCAATGATGATGAGTCCGGCGTGTAGATTGTCTTCAGCATTGCAAGGCGGGTTCCATCTCCGAATACTCCAAAGTACCTGTTGTAACAAACAGTGTCCGGCTTCCCATCAATGCTGTACTCCTCAGCTTCTGTGCTTCAATAATGACCATCTCCACGTGTCGAGCGAATACGAGGAGCCGGGGCATTTTTGCATTCGCCACCCCGGTCCTGCAAGCAAATCGTCTATTTGAAGGGATGGGGATTGTCAGATCCAAGCTTCACCTTCTTCCCTTGAGCGAGCATCCAACAGAGCATGCCCAGAAAAAATCATTCCAGCATGGCCGGTCGTCGTAGCTCCTCCTCTCGCTCCCGTAGCTCTAGGCCAAGTGATTGGGAAGAATGTTCTGTTCCTCAAAACCGCTTAATAGAGCTGCAGACCCAAGGGTTTCTCCCACCGGCGTTCATGGTCCCCGTCCGAGCCGGACTAGCTACCTATTGTCATGTCCCTAGCCTTGCTATGCACTTGGACTAGCTTGGTTGCTGCATCATGTTTAAATTTCATTTAAACCTGAAATGGGGATTGTTCAAACCCTAGCACCAGATCAAATCAAATAGGTTCAACCTAAAATAATCTTCAATGAACCCAAAATGCCTTTGGAAATGTTCATGATTTTTGATAAAGCTGAAAACCTCTGCCAAAAATGATGAGCATATTTCTTGGCCATTTATGGATTTTCGAATTAACTCATAAAGTATTTGAATTTGGGCATTTGAATGCTATAAATAATTTAAATGCTCAAATAATTCTGAAACTAAATGTGGGCTGTTGCATATATTTCAGAAGGTGCACACAATTATTTTTAGGATTTTTAGAAGTGCTCTGGTATTTTTAATAAAGCCCAAACAACTTCAGAAAAATAGAAAATGGAGTTAAAAGAGAGTGAGAAAAACTGACTGGCGCTTACCTGCAGCCCATCCGGAGCCTCAGCTGGCCCAGCACTGTGTGGCCCACTGGCCCACAGTGCCAGTCACCCTCCTTGCGCCAGAAGGACGCCGGCGTGTCGCCCGCACGCACACTCTCGGCCACCTCCTGCTTCCACCTCCTCCTGCCTCCCTGCCCGCTTCCTCGACCCCTTGTTGACGCCACGCAGCCCCCCTGGCCCCCTCTCACTCTCTCCCGAACGCTCTCCCCCTCCTCTGCTCTCTCTCCCTCTCACCACCGAACGCCACCGCCGCCGCCGTTCGCCATAGCCGCAGCCGTAGCCAACCCCGAGCCTCTCTGACGTGTCCACGAGCATCGCCACACCTCCCTCGTCCTCTCCGTCTAGCCACGCATCGCCGAAGGCCCTGCATCGACGCCGTCTTCATCATCTTCGTCGCCGGCCGCCGGAGATCCCTCTCGCCGCCCCGCTCGCTCGAGTGCTTCCCCGAGCACGCCAAGGCCACCTCTAAACTTGCCGTAAGCTCCTCTACTGATCATCTCTACTCACATGCCCACTAGCTCATCGTAGCCCTCGTTTCCGTCGAGATCGAAACCTCACCGGCGCCGGACTTGTCGCCGTCATCGTTTTGGTTCGCCTCCGTCCAAACCGAGCGCGACACTGCACTCAGTGCACTCCCAGGAGCCCGTAGCGCCCACTAGCTCCTCCTCCCATGCACCGTGGCACCGAATCCGTCGTTGCCCGAACTCGGGCCGCCGCCTTGGAGCTCGCCGTCGTTGACACAGGCCACCCCAGCTCCTCCCGTTCGCTCCATTAGATGCTCCGCATTGCTAGCTAGCCTTAGCCACAAACCACGAGTAAAACGGTGCCCTGTAGAGCATTCCCGAGCCGCCCCGTCGTCCCTGTCATCGCCGGCGACGAGCCGTGGACCAGGTCCGGCGGGTTTGACCCCGTTTGACCGGGGTTTGACTTTCCCCTGACCCACTGACGTGTGGGCCAGGCCCCTGCTTAATTAAACGATAGATTAATTAGCGTTAATTAACTTAGTTAGTTAGGTTAGCCGCTGACATGTGGGCCCACGCCTTAACTAAACTAGATTAGGTTCAGTTTAATTTTAATTAACCCTGTTGGTTAACTGTGTCACTGACGTGTGGACCCCACATGTCAGGTTTGACCTGGACCGGGTCAGTTGACCTACTGATGTCACAGTGACGTAGTGCTGACGCCATAACTCATTTTCTGGATTTATTTTATTTCAGGAAATTTCAGAAAATGTCCTAAACTTCTAAAAATCATAGAAAATCAACCGTAACTCCAAATGAAATAAGTTATATATGAAAAATGATCAGAAAAATCCAATCTATCCATCTGTACCATTTTCATGCATGATAGAATAACTTATGACTACTGTTTAGGACAATTCAGTTAAATGGCATTTAAATAACCACATGTGGAGTTTGAATTTGAATCTTGGATTCAAACCAACTTCATTTAATCTGGTTTTAGTTGCATTAGCACAAACCACAGCATATTGCCATGTCACATTCATGCATCATATTGCTGCATTGCATTGATTGTGTTTCTTCTTGTTTGTCGGTGCTTGTCCCCTCTCAGTAGACGTGCACCAACGATGAGATCGATGACACCGATGAAGAGCTATATTATCTTCAGAAGTGCCAGGCAAGCAAAACCCCCTTGTTCATTCCGATACAATCCCACTCTCTCGCTCCTACTCTATTTTACTACATTAGGACAACAACGATACAACTATTATTTGCTGCGGTAGTTGAACCCCTTTATCCTCTGCATGGCCTGTCATTGCCACAGTAAATAGATGAAACCCACTAGCATGAGTAGGAGTTGTTTGAGCCCTGATGTGCCTACTCATTCATGCTTGTTGTCATGCCTGCTATTGCTTAGAGTTGTGTCAGGTCTGATTCATCGGGGATGAATCGGAGGTGTGTGAACATGTCCTACTGTTGAGAGCTAAGTGTGTGAACACGATTTGGTAAAGGTAGCGGTGAGAGGCCATGTAGGAGTACATGGTGGGTTGTCTCATTGTAGCCGTCCTCAGGAACTGAGTTCTGTGTTTGTGATCCATGAACAGTTACTACCACACATTGGGCTCCGGGCACTCCAAGCTCTCTCGACTTATTAATCAACTTGATCTTTGTCCAGGAGTTGCAACTAGTTTCTGGTGTTTGTAGGTAGTGTTAGTAGTCTACCAAGTGGCACCCGGTACAGGTGGGCTTGGGACAGACTAGGCACAGTGGCCCGGTGTACCAAGTAGCACCCGGATGGTGGGCTTGGGAACCCTGCACACATTGTTTGGGGCCGTGAGCGACACCCCGGCCGGATATCCTTGCGGATGGAACCCGAATAGGCGATAAACCTGGACGAGAGACTTGTGTGGTTAGTCAGGTCGTGGCCAACACCCTCGCTGGGCTTCCGCTTGAAGGTTGCCGAGTACATGTCGTGTAAACGGCGGTAAGTGGTGAGAGCGTGTGTGAAGAAGTACACCCCTGCAGGGTTAATATGATCTATTCGAATAGCCGTGTCCGCGGTAAAGGACTTCTGGGTTGCCTGTACAGTTCATAGACAAGTGAAAGTGGATACTCTAAAATACGTAAGATAAGCGTGAGTGCTATGGATGGCGTTCTCGTAGGGAGACGAGAGCAGATCCATAGTGGTGTATTGATATGGTGAATATGTGGACTCATGTGTGCCACCTCAAAAGAGTTACCTGCAGTCGTAGTTCAGGATAGCCACTGAGTCAAAGCTGGCTTACTGCAGTCAAACTCCACCACCCCTTTATTGATACTGATGCATATGTAGATAGTTCTGATGTAAGTCTTGCTGGGTACATTTGTACTCACGTTTGCCTATTTTATGTTTTTGCAGAGAGACTTCAGTCTCGCTAGTAGTTCCGCGTGGACTTCGATGTTTAGCTTGTTACCTCAGCTACGATCTTGTGCCCTCGGCAGGATCTGGTAGATAGTCAGGCTTCTCAGCCTTTTTGTTTTGTAGATGTCTGTACCCAGACATGTTAAGCTTCCGCATGTGCTTTGACTTGTATGCTCTGATTATTGGGTCATGAGACCCATGATTGTAATATCTCGCTCCTCGGAGCCTATTGAATGAAATACTTGAGTTGTAGAGTCATGTTGTGATGCCATGTTGTATTTGCACATATCGAGCATATTGTGTGTATGTTATTGAAATGCTTGGTATGTGTGGGATCTGACTATCTAGTTGTTTATCCTTAGTAGCCTCTCTTACCGGGAAATGTCTCCTAGTGTTTCCACTGAGCCATGGTAGCTTGCTACTGCTCCGGAACACCTAGGCTGGCCGGCATGTGTCCTTCTTTGTTCCTGTGTCTGTCCCCTCGGGGAAATGTCACGCGATGAATTCCGGAGTCCTGTTAGCCCGCTACAGCCCGGTTCACCGAGTCCTGCTAGCCCAGTGCTACAGCCTGGATTCACTCGCTGATGACCGACACGTTCGTTGTTGGGTCATGTATGCCTGTCCCTGTAAGTTAGTGCCACTTTGGGTTAACGACTAGCCATGTCAGTCCGGGTTCTTTGTCATATGGATGCTAGCGGCACTATCATATACGTGAGCCAAAAGGCGCAAACGGTCCCGGGCCAGGTAAGGTGGCACCCGTGGGAATACCGTGCGTGAGGCCGCAAAGTGATATGATGTGTTACATGCTAGATCGGTGTGACTTAGGATCGGGGTCCTGACAGCTTTGGTATCAGAGCTTGACTGCCTGTAGGATTACCAAGCCAATCTGGTCGAAGTTGAGTCTAGAAATTCTTTAGTTATATAAGGGAATTGATTGTGGGATGGAACGTAAGGCTCTTTTTACTCCTTATACCTTATGCCCTTCTGATCCGAGTCATCTTATCTTTCCTACGGGGTTAAGGAACTAGGCTCTCTCTTCCTTCTATCAGGATCACGTGTTACTAATCCGTAGACTTGTGGGATTGATGGTTCTAAGCTTCAGTTCGGTTCCTACTACTCAAGTGTATTCATAGTTGGCCTCGGAATCTTGATATTGTGATGATCGAGTGGTTATGACACCATTTTGTAGGATGTCTCAAATCATTTTGAGCATTTACAGCCATTATGCTGTCCGGGTCATCCCAGGTTTCTAAACAATCTGATGCACTTGCAAATCCTTTCCCTCTGGTTTTGATGTTCCTTTGGGCCAAGTTAATCACACTAATTGCTGAGTTGAGGTATTCTATTACCTCGACATATATGTTGGAGTTATTATTATGACCCTAGGTGTCTTAGGGGATCATCTAGTAATCTAGCCATAATTTGTGTCCCAGTGTGATGATTCTGGCCTTTATTCTCAAAAGCATACCGTGATGCCACTTAGTAGTAGGTATTCTACTCATGGGTTTTGTTTTGAACCCGAGATTCACCCTACTTGCTTCATGTTGATAGTTTTTGCTCGTTCCTTTAGGTTATTAGCAACCTTTGCAATAGTCCTCGAAGTTCGTGGTATTTCCTTCTTCCAAATACTATGAACCACTTTATGGCAGAAGTTTGTTGGATCAAAAGATCACAACAGGAGTGCCCTCGATGAGTTCTCCATTCTATATTGCGACTCTGCCAGATCTACCTTCTCCGCATGGGTTATCCGGAAGAAACCTTTTGAACTTGGTTCGACATACTAATCTATGCATCCACAACTCAGAAAAACATATGTTCCTTTGAGTTGGCCTTTTTAGTTGTCTTCTGACCTTCGTCTATCAATTGATAGTCAAGAGTATGCGTGCATTCGTTTATCGATGCCCATTACTCTTGTGGTCTGTCAAGCCATTCTATTCCAGAATGACTAGGAGAAACAAACTCCAGTACCCCATCCATATCCAGGATTGGGTCAAAGTAGTTGTGCTCCGTAGATCAAATACTAATCCAGCTTTTGCTCTGCTCCACCTTGGAGTACTACCATCTTTATATCAAGAATATCAATGAACTCTTGATACAGTGATACTCTCTCCATCATTATTCATTTCTCGGTTCCTGTGTTGTTGCAACTGGAATATCGACAAGTGAATCGTGATGTGTGAAATCAATACTCCTAGCAACCTTGTTTCTTGGTAGTTAAAGGACAATAATTTCATTCTTAGCGTGTTGGTTCTTGAATCATCATTCTAAGACTGATCGTGCTACCTAGTCCTTATTCTCGGCACACCCTTCGGTTAATGAGTTAGGATTGTGCTAATCCCTCGCTCTTTTGATCATATCGTCTTGCCCTGTAAAGCAAGATTGTTCTCGAGCTTGGTGACATATCGGTGGTTCATGGTTTTTTGAATATCTTCTCGGAAGCATCACCAGGTCGTCACCTGACCGCTATGTTGAGTTTGTGGGCAAGTTGGTTGCTTGTAACCACCCCTTCTCCAAGAATCTGTGTTGCATACCCCTGAGCTGGCTGGTTAAGCTAAACAACAACTTGGAGAGTTGGAAGATGAAAACTTGTCTGACTTAGCTCATTCCAAAGGGATATCTTTGTATGTGTGTGTTGAAGAAAGTTGATATTTTCATTGACTGACCCTCGTGATCAGTTAATGGACCTATCATCTTATCCAATCTTTGATTTGAGTGTGGGCTATTCTCAGATCAAATCAGAACCAACGATATTCGTAATGTTGTCTTACTCGTGGTTTTTCCTCGAGCATACACTATTATATTCTTTGGTCTGACCAATGCTATCACCGTGTTCACTTAACTATGGAATTCCTTTTATATGGAAACCTGGATGAATTGTTGTTGAGCCCACCGACAACATCCTTGTCTCCTCCATGATTTTGTTGAATATTAAGCTAGTGTGGAAACTTGTGTAAGCATTTTCTTCATGCCCCGTTCATGAAGTATATGTTTGGATGAAAGAAGTGACTTCCTTTGATTCACGTGCATTTGATGTAAGTTGCTGCTGTGAATTTGAGAAAGTTTGTTTTTGCTCCTCTGGAATCATCCCAAGTCAGTCATGCATGTGCGAAGTATTCTATGGTCTGATAGACTGATCATCTTCATTCCATATGTATTCCCTAGCACACCAAGCCACTGATTGATTTGTTCAAGGAAAAGAAGTTCTTAAGTGCTAATCCTTAAGGACCCAAAGGTACATGCGCAGGACTTTGCTCTCCGTAATGATGGTTCCCAACCTGAACTAGGTAGTGTTTTATTGTAAGACTACCATGTGGTCATGCTTGTCTCGGACAACGTGTCCACATGTTGTAGCAGAACCAGCTCATGTTTTGGAGCTTGCTATTGTAGTTCATTCCCCGAGAATCTCGCAACGTCATCTCGTCGATTTGTGTTGCAAACTTTCATTTTTCTTTCTAGACCCGGTGAGTCTGGAATATCCTGACACCAACCAGATCTGAATCTCAGTCAGATATGATGGTTGGAACATTCCCAACATTTGCATTCTGTTCCTAGCTTGCACCCCATCGTGCCAATTTTCCATGGGCTGCCTTCTCAGCAGTTGCTGTCCAGGATAATCTTCAAAAGTGGACTTACCATGAGTCCCATCCATTCCAGATGATAAGCTAAAATAATCCCTTGTGTTGTTTTCAACAAGGTAATCCACATCATCCATTCCAATCCGGGCATGCCATTCTACCAACCCCCTCCAAACGATCGCTCAAGAATTGCCTTAGGCTGGTATAAAGAATCTCGATGATCTCTGAATCAAAGGTAATTCTTTTGCCACTTAAGTGGATATTTCTACGAGTCACCTCCCCTAAGGTGCCCCAATATGGAATCATGGCAATTATCTCCTCACTACTTTGAAACCATGCACCATCTTACTCAAGCGTGGAATTGTTGCCCACGGAGTTGAACCGTCGTCATCTGTTTCTTTCCACTCCTCTCGATGTGTGTTTCGTGTCTCAGCTTGAGAGATGTTGCTATGTCTCATTCCGGGAGTTGATCCTGTGTTGTTCGATCTCCGAGAAGATCGATCTTTCTAGAGTTTTCCCTTCCATTTCTTTGTCATGTTGGTTAAAGTTCTCAGAGCAAGGCATAGAGACAATGTTGGTGATCAAATCAACGTTCTTACAAGGTGCACCCTGGATCGTGAAGATTGCGTTAGTTGCGTCCCCCTTTTCATCTTACCCTACGCTTGAATATCGGGACAAGATTCTTCCTTAGAGGGGGTGAGTTGTCACGTCCCTAGCCTTGCTATGCACTTGGACTAGCTTGGTTGCTGCATCATGTTTAAATTTCATTTAAACCTGAAATGGGGATTGTTCAAACCCTAGCACCAGATCAAATCAAATAGGTTCAACCTAAAATAATCTTCAATGAACCCAAAATGCCTTTGGAAATGTTCATGATTTTTGATAAAGGTGAAAACCTCTGCCAAAAATGATGAGCATATTTATTGGCCATTTATGGATTTTTGAATTAACTCATAAAGTATTTGAATTTGGGCATTTGAATGCTATAAATAATTTAAATGCTCAAATAATTCTGAAACTAAATGTGGGCTGTTGCATATATTTCAGAAAGTGCACACAATTATTTTCAGGATTTTTAGAAGTGCTCTGGTATTTCTAATAAAGCCCAAACAACTTCAGAAAAATAGAAAATGGAGTTAAAAGAGAGTGAGAAAAACTGACTGGCGCTTACCTGCAGCCCATCCGGCACCTCAGCTGGCCCAGCACTGTGTGGCCCACTGGCCCACAGTGCCAGTCACCCTCCTCCTTGCGCCAGAAGGATGCCGGCGTGTCGCCCGCGCGCACTCTTGGCCACCTCCTGCTCCCACCTCCTCCCGCCTCCCTTCCCGCTTCCTCGACCCCCTGTTGACGCCACGCAGCCCCCCTGGCCCCCTCTCACTCTCTCCCGAACGTTCTCCCCCTCCTCTGCTCTCTCTCCCTCTCACCACTGAACGCCACCGCCGCCGCCGTTTGCCATAGCCGCAGCCGCAGCCAACCCCGAGCCTCTCCGACGTGTCCACGAGCATCGCCACGCCTCCCTCGTCCTCTCCGTCTAGCCACGCATCGCCGGAGGCCCTGCATCGACGCCATCTTCATCATCTTCCTCGCCGGCCGCCGGAGATCCCTCTCGCCGCCCCGCTCACTCCGGTGCTTCCCCGAGCATGCCAAGGCCACCTCTGAACTCGCCGTAAGCTCCTCTACTGATCACCTCTACTCACATGCCCACTAGCTCATCGTAGCCCTCGTTTCCGTCGAGACCGAAACCTCACCGGCGCCGGACTTGTCGCCGTCGTTGTTTTGGTTCGCCTCCGTCCAAACCGAGCGCGTCACTGCACTCAATGCAATCCCAGGAGCCCGTAGCGCCCACCAGCTCCTCCTCCCATGCACCGTGGCGCCGAATCCGTCGTTACCCGAACTCCGGCCGCCGCCTTGGAGCTCGCCGCCGTCGGCTCAGGCCACCCCAGCTCCTCCCGTTCACTCCATTAGATGCTCCGCATTGCCAGCTAACCGTAGCCGCAAACCACGAGTAAAACAGTGCCTTGTAGAGCATTCCTGAGCTGCCCCGTCGTCCCTGTCGTCGCCGGCGACGAGCCGTGGACCAGGTCCGGCGGGTTTGACCCCGTTTGACCGGGGTTTGACTTTCCCCTGACCCACTGACGTGTGGGCCAGGCCCCTGCTTAATTAAGCAATAGATTAATTAGCGTTAATTAACTTAGTTAGTTAGGTTAGCCACTGACATGTGGGCCCACGCCTTAACTAAACTAGATTAGGTTCAGTTTAATTTTAATTAACCCTGTTGGTCAACTGTATCACTGACGTGTGGACCCCACACGTCAGGTTTGACCTGGACCGGGTCAGTTGACCTGCTGACATCACAGTGACGTAGTGCTGACGCCATAACTCATTTTCGGGATTTATTTTATTTTAGGAAATTTCAGAAAATGTCCTAAACTTCTAAAAATCTTAGAAAATCAACCGTAACTCCAAATGAAATAAGTTATATATGAAAAATGATCAGAAAAATCCAATCTATCCATCTGTACCATTTTCATGCATGATAGAACAACTTATGACTACTGTTTAGGACAATTCAATTAAATGGCATTTAAATAACCACATGTGGAGTTTGAATTTGAATCTTGGATTCAAACCAACTTCATTTAATCTGGTTTTAGTTGCATTAGCACAAACCACAGCATATTGCCATGTCACATTAAGGCATCATATTGCTGCATTGCATTGATTGTGATTCTTCTTGTTTGTCGGTGCTTGTCCCCTCTTAGTAGATGTGTACCGACGATGAGATCTATGACACCGATGAAGAGCTATATTATATTAAGAAGTGCCAGGCAGGCAAAACCCCCTTGTTCATTCCGATACAATCCCACTCTCTCACCCCTGGTCTATTTTACTACATTAGGACAACAACGATACAACTATTATTTGCTGCGGTAGTTGAACCCCTTTATCCTCTGCATGGCCTGTCATTGCCACAGTAAATAGATGAAACCCACTAGCATGAGTAGGAGTTGTTTGAGCCCTGATGTGCCTACTCATTCATGCTTGTTGTCATGCCTGCTATTGCTTAGAGTTGTGTCAGGTCTGATTCATCGGGGATGAATCGGAGGTGTGTGAACATGTCCTACTGTTGAGAGCTAAGTGTGTGAACACGATTTGGTAAAGGTAGTGGTGAGAGGCCATGTAGGAGTACATGGTGGGTTGTCTCATTGTAGCCGTCCTCAGGAACTGAGTTCTGTGTTTGTGATCCATGAACAGTTACTACCACACATTGGGCTCCGGGCACTCCAAGCTCTCTCGACTTATTAATCAACTTGATCTCTGTCCAGGAGTTGTAACTAGTTTCTGGTGTTTGTAGGTAGTGTTAGTAGTCTACCAAGTGGCACCCGGTACAGGTGGGCTTGGGACAAACTAGGCACAGTGGCCCGGTGTACCAAGTAGCACCCGGATGGTGGGCTTGGGAACCCTGCACACATTGTTTGGGGCCGTGAGCGACACCCCGGCCGGATATCCTTGCGGATGGAACCCGAATAGGCGATAAACCTGGACGAGAGACTTGTGTGGTTAGTCAGGTCATGGCCGACACCCTCGCTGGGCTTCCGCTTGAAGGTTGCCGAGTACATGTCATGTAAATGGTGGTAAGTGGTGAGAGCGTGTGTGAAGAAGTACACCTCTACATGGTTAATATGATCTATTCGAATAGCCGTGTCCGCGGTAAATGACTTCTGGGTTGCCTGTACAGTTCATAGACAAGTGAAAGTGGATACTCTAAAATACGCAAGATAAGCGTGAGTGCTCTGGATGGCGTTCTCGTAGGGAGACGGGAGCGGATCCATAGTGGTGTATTGATATGGTGAATATGTGGACTCGTGTGCGCCACCTCAAAAGAGTTACTTGCAGTCGTAGTTCAGGATAGCCACTGAGTCAAAGCTGGCTTGCTACAGTCAAACTCCACCACCCCTTTATTGATACTGATGCATATGTAGATAGTTCTGATGTAAGTCTTGCTGGGTACATTTGTACTCACGGTTGCCTATTTTATGTTTTTGCAAAGAGACTTCAGTCTCGCTAGTAGTTCCATGTGGACTTCGACGTTTAGCTTGTTACCTCAGCTACGATCTTGTGCCCTCGGCAGGATCTGGTAGATAGTTAGGCTTCTCAGCCTTTTTCTTTTGTAGATGTCTATACCCAGACATGTTAAGCTTCCGCATGTGCTTTGACTTGTATGCTCTGATTGTTGGGTCATGAGACCCATGATTGTAATATCTCGCTCCTTGGAGCCTATTGAATGAAATACTTGAGTTGTAGAGTCATGTTGTGATGCCATGTTGTATTTGCACATATCGAGCATATTGTGGTTATGTTATTGAAATGCTTGGTATGTGTGGGATTTGACTATCTAGTTGTTTATCCTTAGTAGCCTCTCTTACCGGGAAATGTCTCCTAGTGTTTCCACTGAGCCATGGTAGCTTGCTACTGCTCCGGAACACCTAGGCTGGCCGGCATGTGTCCTTCTTTGTTCCTGTGTCTATCCCCTCGGGGAAATGTCACGCGATGAATTCCGGAGTCCTGTTAGCCCGCTACAGCCCGGTTCACCGGAGTCCTGCTAGCCCAGTGCTACAGCCTGGATTCACTCACTGATGACCGACACATTCGTTGTTGGGTCATGTATGCCTGTCCCTGTAAGTTAGTGCCACTTTGGGTTCACGACTAGCCATGTCAGTCCAGGTTCTTTGTCATATGGATGCTAGCGGCACTATCATATACGTGAGCCAAAAGGCGCAAACGGTCCTGGGCCAGGTAAGGTGGCACCCATGGGAATACCGTGCGTGAGGCCGCAAAGTGATATGATGTGTTACATCCTAGATCGGTGTGACTTAGGATCAGGGTCTTGACACCTATAATGGCGGGGAGCAAGCGGAGAGATCTCCTAATCCATCCCTGGGGGAGCGAATATGTCTCATCCCGCATGTGCTAAGAGGCGTTGGATTTCCAATCCACCCATTCCTTCGCGGGCTCCTGGAGTTCTACGGCCTCCAGTTGCACAACTTCACCCCTGCCTCCGTACTACACATAGCAGGATACGTTGCCCTTTGTGAACTATTTCTGGGCTGTGAGGCTCACTTCGGGTTATGGAAGAAGTTGTTCTACCTCGTCCCTCTCAACCAGGGGGAATCCATATGTCAAGTGGGCGGAGCCGAAGTATGGTGCGTCGCCGAGACCGGATACCTATCCGGTACTCCCAAGAAGGCACCGAAGAACTGGCCCTCGGAGTGATTTTTTGTTGATGACGTTCCCCTTCCGGATCCAGTCCGGACAAGTCTCCCTGAGTTCAGTAATGCTCCACCGAAGGCACACCGAAGTTGGCGTCCTCAGGGCCCCCAAGAGGAGGATACCAGAGAAATACACTTCCTGATGAGCAGGATAAAGATACTGGCCAAATCAGGCCTGACAATAGTCGAGGTTATGGCGATATGCATAATGCGGGGAGTGCAGCCGCTTCAATATCGGGGGAAGCCCACGTGGCACTTCAACGGGGAAGATGATGCCACCCACTGTGGTCGTAAGGGTCCGGACTCCGCCACTGCTCTGGCGAGGATATTGTCCGATTTGTATAAAGGAGAAGAAGAAGAATTCCTTCATATTAAACCGCGGGATGGGTTTTCTATGTACAACCCCCAAGTTGGGTAAGTCGTCACTCTTTCCCCCACTTCATTCATTCTAGCGTCCTTCATCATGATTATTTACCTTGAGCAGGAACTAAGGAGGGCCGTAGAAGTTTTCTCCAGCCCCTCCCCACAGCCAGAGGACCCCGGAAGGGCCTTCGATCCAGGACTCAAAGAAGACCCGGATATTACTGTGGAGCTCGTCAACGGGACATTTTATCAGGCGAGCTGCGATGGCGCCTCAGTGGCTATTGTCACTGACTATCCCGGACTGCTACCTGCATCACGTGTAAGCAAAGCCAAAAAAAACCTATCCTCTGAAGATGACTCCTTTCTGATGCCATGCCTTATGCCTAAAATATCGTATTTTTATAGAGACGACAGTGGGAACGCAGCGCCGAGCCCCTGGGGGCTCGTCGGCAAAGGGCGTCCGGATCGGGCAGGCTTAAGAGGAAGGCGGTTAGGGCCGAAACACCGCTACAGAGGTATTGTAAAAACCTGCTATGTGATTATTGTGTTTGAAATGTGACAGCGCCCTTTGTGTCCTGGCAGAAAGAGGAGTAGCCGGACTATATCCGGAGATCCTGCCAATCATGCCTCCACCAGCCGGATTCCAGGACTGGCTTCGAGAGATGAAGTGGACGCGGGGCTGATGCCGAATTGTCCTACGACAAAGGATGCAGATATGCTCTCCGCCATGAATTCCGAAGTAGAGAGTGCCATGAATCACCGGCGCCGACGAGCCGTACTTCGCAACAACATCTTTTCTGAAGAGGCATTTAATGCTTTCAATTCGGGATATGCATACATCCGAGCTGCTCAAGGCGGGCTTGCCCGGGCGATGGACCAGTATGCCAAAGATATACGGGTAAGAAAATTTGATAAGCATGTATAGCAGTAGCCCCTGAGACTTGAAACGGTTGGAACAACTGTTTTAAGGATCAATTTATGCACATGTCCTTGTAGATAAGAATGCCCAATTGTCTCGAGAGCTGGAGGAGTGCAAGATCCAGCTGAGGGCCATGATTGCCAAGCTAGAGGAATCCCAGAAGGCCTCATCTGGTAACATTTGTCTCAATTGTATGGAAATGTACCAGTTAGTACGATAAGTCTAGCATAAAATTCTGCAGACAATCCCGGGGTGAATCCGGAGGTCGTAAGAGGTAATGAGTCGCATCTCCAAAGGCAGCTAAAAGCTGGAGAGCGTGTTCTTACGCAAGTTAGGCAGGAGAAGAACAATCTTCAAGATGCCAATATCCGGCTGGGCGTCGAATTAGGAGATGTTCGCGCTTAGCTGGCGGACTCCATGAAGGAGAAGAGAAGGCTTCGTCGCGGCATTTATGGTAAGTGCCTAGACGAACTGTAGTACAGCTCGACCGAGGGAGTCCTGGATAAGGGGGTATCCAGACAACCGGACTATATACATCGTCCGGACTATAGAAGCGTCAAGATACAAGACTCAAGACTTCGGCTCGTGTCCGGATGGGACTCTCCTTTGCGTGGAAGACAAGCTTGGCGATCCGGATATTATGTTTCCTTCCTTGTAACCGACTCCATGTAAACCCTAGCTCTCCGGTGTCTATATAAACCGGAGAGCATGGTCCTTAGAAGGCCGATCACAATTACAATCATACCATCATAGGCTAGCTCTTAGGGTTTAGCCTCTATAATCTCGTGGTAGATCTACTCTTGTATTCCACATATCTTCAATATTAATCAAGCAAGAAGTAGGGTTTTACCTCCATCGAGAGGGCCCGAACCAGGGTAAACATTGTGTCCCTTGCTTCCTGTTACCATCAGCCTAAGACGCACAGATCGGGACCCCCTACCCGAGATCCGCCGGTTTTGACACCGACATTGGTGCTTTCATTGAGAGTTCCTCTGTGTCGTCGCTTCAAGGCTTGATGGCGTCTTCAATCGTCAACGACATGGTCCAGGGTGAGACTTCTTTCCCCGGACAGACCTTCGTGTTTGGCAGCTTCACATCGCGGGCCAATTTGCTTGGCCAGTTGGAGCAGATTGATAGCATCACCCCTGGATACCAGATCAGGTTCGGAAACTCGAACTACACGGCAGATGCCCGCGGAGACTTGATCTTCGATGGATTCGAACCTGCGCCAGGAACACCGGACAGTCACGATGAGCACGACCTATACCTGCTGTCGGACAATGCTTGGAACATCATCCCTGCAATAGCCCCGGATCTAAATCCGGAACGGGTTGCGTTGCCCAAGGACGTATGGATGGACCCCGCCCCACAGGCCGCACGATCATCGGTGGTGGAGCCGAACACAAGCCGCATCTCTGCGGAGACCTATATCCCCGGACCCCCGGACTCGTATCCGGTCGTTGGTTTCGGTCCGCATGCTCCTGAGCCAGTCAAGCCATGTTAGGCTCCGGTAATGGAGTTTACCGCCGCGGACATCTTTCAGCACACGCCCTTCTGCGACATGTTGAACTCTATAAAATCTCTCTCTTTGTCAGGAAACTCTGGGCCGAACTATGTCCGGCCCGAGTGGGAAGCAGGCGACGAAGGAATTCAGCGCCCACCCACCACCCACTTCATTGCCACGATCGAAGAATTAACCGACGTGCTTGACTCCGAAGACATCGACGGTATGGACGATGATGCAGGAGAGGCTCCAGAATCCCTGGAGCGCGGGACTACTACCTTGTCACACGATATATACATGGTAGATACGCCCAAAGAGGACGACAGTCCGGACGATAAAATACCCGGGCAAAAGCCAAAGAGGCGGCGCAGACGCCGCTCAAAGTCCAGTAATGGCAAAAATAGCGACACGAGCGCAAGAAGGGTTGATATACCCGTAAACTCCAAAAGAAATAATGACCACATGGACCCAATGGTGGAGTAGGACGAGCCAGGTCACCCCAAATCAAGTTCGGAGCAAATACCCGATCACAATGATCCGGAGGGACAAGCTCATGATGCCGCCCCAGAACAGGAAGACAGTCCGGACGACGATGCATTCATCATCCCGGACGAACAAGTGGAACGAGACAACCTCCATAGAAAGCTTATGGCCACCGCAAGAAGTCTAGAAAAGCAGAAGCAACGGCTCAAGGCCGCACAGGAAAAGCTAAGTCGTAGATGGAGTAAGGTGCTAGACACTGAAGAAAGATATGGTAATGACCGCCATATGAAAAGCTATCCGAAGCGCAAACTACTGCCAGAATTCAACGACGCGGCCGTTCCACCAAAAGAAAATTCGACCAAGAAACCAGACGTACCGCCTCACAACCATAACAGAGCGGCCGCGAACACTGCGCACGATCCACGCGAGCATCCAGATAAGAAGGGCGGTGCAACCAGGTCCATATATGGATCTAGAAGACACACCCCAGCGCAGGACTATGGTCATCCAAACGCTCATACAAGCCAGATACCAGTTCAGAATCAACCCTGGACACAACAATAGCTGACTACATGCCACAGCGAGCCCAAATATAGAGGGGCTGCTCACCCCTTGTGTTTCACCAAAGAAGTACTGGACCATGAATTCCCACAAGGCTTTAAACCTGTGAACATAGAGGCATACGACGACACAACAGACCCAGGGGTCTGGATCGAGGATTTTATCCTGCATATTCACATGGCTCGTGGGGATGACCTCCACGCCATCAAATACCTTCCCCTCAAGTTGAAGGGACCAGCTCGACACTGGTTGAAAAGCCTCCCTGAAAACTCAATTGGGAGTTGGGAGGAACTCGAAGACGCTTTCAGGGCCAATTTTAAAGGGACTTATGTCCGGCCTCCGGATGCCAACGATCTAAGTCACATAATCCAATAGCCCGGAGAGTCCGCCCGCAAGCTTTGGAACAGATTCCTCACTAAGAAGAATCAAATTGTCGACTGTCCGGACGCCGAAGCCTTAGCGGCTTTGAAACACAGCATCCGTGACGAATGGCTCGCCCGACACCTCGGCCAAGAAAAGCCAAGGACAATGGCAGCCTTAACAAGCCTTATGACCCGCTTTTGCGCGGGTGAGGATAGCTGGCTGGCCCATAAAGGCACCAGCGACCCCAGCACATCCGAAATAAGGGATGGCAACGGGAAGCCACGGCATAATAAAAACAAACGCCAAAACAAGGAAGAGAGCCCGGACAACACGGCGGTCAACACCGGATTCAGGGGCTCTCGACCTGATCAGCAAAAGAAGCCATTCAAAGGCAGTAAAGATGGACCGTCCGGTCTGAACAGAGTCCTGGACAGACTATGCCAAATTCATGGCACCCCGGAGAAACCTGCGAACCACACCCATAGAGAGTGCTGGGTCTTCAAGCAGGCCGGTAAATTAAATGCCGAACACAAGGGGAGGGACACACCAAGCGAAGACGAGGATGAACCTCACCATCCGAACACTGGGGGACAGAAAAAATTCCCACCAGAGGTTAAAACAGTAAACATGATCCACGCGACTCACACATCCACGAGAAGGCATGAACGCGCGCCCATAGAAGCGCACGATGTAGAGCCCATCGTACCCGCGTCTCACTACTGGATGTCTCATCCGATCACTTTCGATCGCATGGACGGCCGAACTACAATTCGGCAAGGAGGATCACAGGCCTTGGTGCTGACCCAATAATCGACGGATACCGTCTCACCCGTGTCCTAATGGACGGCGGCAGTGGTCTCAATTTAATATACGACGACACCGTCCGTAGAATGGGGATAGACCCATCCAGAATTAAACAAAGCAACACCACCTTTGAAGGGGTGATACCAGGCGTTGTAGCCTGCGCCAGGGGCTCCCTCGTGCTGGAAGTAACATTCGGCTCCCCAGGCAACTCCAGAAGCGAAGAGCTGCTCTTCACTATTGCACCCTTCCAAAGCAGCTATCACACATTGCTAGGAAGAATGGCCTTCGCCTGCTTCAACGCATCGCCACACTATGGCCACCTTACCATTAAGATGCCCGGTCCCCGTGGCGTCATCACCGTTAGTGGAATCATAGAGCGCCCTTCACGCGCAGAGGAATACGCGACGGCCCTGGCGGCCGGACTATAAGCGGCCTCCAGTATTAGAAAACATGATTGGTCATTATGACCAAAGACACAGTTAGACGAGTCCGGTAGCCCGGATAAATTCAAACAGGGCACCATATATGTAATCCCATAATGGAAACCAAGGGCTGTCTATATTTAATACAGCCCCACGGTTGGCTCTACCTTATTGGCAGGCCAACAACTTACACTTTTATTATTAATCACATACTTACGTTGCACCCTCCTACAAGTTTTTCTTTTTTTACAGACAATGTTTGCGCGATACCCTTCCAGGATACGGCACAACAGAGACAAAGGCGCAGACGTGCAGCAGGGCCCCGTGCAACAGGTTTCTTTTTAGATTAAGCCCGTGTGTAAACCTTTTCTACTGCCTCTTGTTGTTTAAACCATCCCATGGGTTCTATACCCACAGAGGATACTGCCGTTTTTGGCATTTGGCCACGGCAGACTAAATTGCACGTACGTAGAAATAAAGGGCTTACTATAGGCTCTTGTCAGCCTATCTTCTTTTACAAAAGACCGAATACCCTCAGGAGTGTTCGGCATCACGAGTTTGGCCGTATATGCATCAGCTCCGAATCATGTCTTTGGTCAAATGTTGGGTTCGCCCGGCTCCTGGGTTTGCCGCCTTACGTTCCGCTATCATCCGGCTAAGGTAGGCCAAAGGAGAACTACTGCGATTGTGCCCTGGTTATTCCAGATGAGCGCCTCAGTGGAGAAAGCCGAAAACTGACTGTCATGATACAACGAGAGACTGTTCAACCACTCGAAGACTCACCGGAATCCCTAAAGATTCCTCCGCATTAACGAAGGGACGTTTCCTAGCCATGTACACATGCACCTGTATTCGGATGCGCGCGCATGTACCAGGGGATACATAGTAGCCCCACCATTAGACTCCCATGGCTAAGCGAAAGTGTTACAGCTATATAGTCCAGTTGCCTAGTTCAACGTGCGATCACCTCCTTAACGGACCAAGAGGTTGGATCAAGTGTGATTATGCATATTTTTTCGCCAACACCCCTGCATTGTCTGTGTGGGGGCTGAAGCCAACGACTGCTATCTTTCAGACTACTTATACATATAAGAACGGCCGCAAAGGGGGTACAATCATACTTCCGGGCAAAAGTATAAACATAGCCTCATAATAAAACTAAACATTGTTTTCTACAATGATTTGACTTCTCACTCGAACTAAACACTCTTCGAGCACTGCGCCTCTATCAGGCGGGCACCTTCTGTGACTTGCGCCAAGTAGTGCTCGGCCGGATGTTGGCCTCCCGCCGGATCCTGGCTAGCTATTACAGTGGCCTCCATATCCGTCCAATAGGCTTTAATGCGGGCTAGAGCCATCCGCGCACCCTCTATGCACGCTGACCTCCTCATGGCGTCAATTTGGAACACGGCTCCAAGGAATTGCTGCACCAAACCAAAGTAGTTGTCCGGCTTAGGCCCCTTCAGCCAAAGATGGTCTATTACAGACCGCATTGCAAGTCCGGACAGCCTATGGAGCTCCGCCATAGCAGCCACCTTCTCATTCAGTGGCAGTGGGCGAGTGGGAGCATTGAACTGCAACCAGAAAAGCTTCTCCACTTCTTCATCGCCTTGACCCGCGAAGAACTTGACAACGTCAGCTGTACTATTCGCCAAATCCGCATATGCGTCTGCAGGACTCATGCGACCCGCCAGGGGAGCATACTTCGGGTCCAGGAACTTCGTCCGCAGTAAGTACGAGCCCCCAGCCACGATTTTGTCATCCTGTTGGAGCTCCTCCCGCATACTCCGGATCTCGGTCTGCATCTCCTTGGTGGCATTATGTGCCTTGTCCAGCTCGACCGAACTAGCCTTATTCTCCTTTTCAAGGAGTGCGTACCGGTCGGCGGCATTTTTTAACTCCCCAGCCATTTCGGCCATCTTTTCCTCGCTTCGGCGATGAGCATCCTGTTCGGCTCTCAATTCTTCGGCCGCCTTTAGGGCAGCCGCATTGCTAGCCCGAGCTTGTTCCTTGGCTTGAGCAAGTTCCGCCCTCAGGGCCTCCATGGCAGCAGCACCATCTGCAGTGCCAACATATTGCATTAATATTAAGCCTCTTTGGTATTTTCCTATACATTATAATAAAAACCAAGCAAATACCTTGGGACTCCTCAAGCCGTTTATTCACCAGCGTGATATCAGCATCGATGGATCCGATTTTCCTCCTTAGTTCGGCAACTTCAACAGACTGGTCGGCTGCCGGATCCTTGTATACCTGCGCACATGTACGGCACAACCATTAGTATATGATCCCCCTTTTGCCGCCTATGGCGGGCAACCAGAGTCTCAGGGGCTACTATCTATAGGGAGCACACCTAGCGCGTGCTTCATAACCAAAAAGTTGTGCATTTTCACTACATACCTCAAAGCCTTTGAGCAGGCTAGTAAATGCCTCATTCAAGCCGCTGGTAGCAGATGAAATCTTCATAAGCACCGTGCTCATTAAAGAGCGGTGCTCCTCCAAGAGCGTGGCTCCCTCCAGACGGCCCGTCAGTATGTCCGGCCGGACACTAAACTGCGCTGGACCCTTCTCATCGCCCCCCATGGGAGCCAAATGCTTCGGACTCAGGGCGGCCGACGTATTAGCCTCCGGCTTCGGCAGATCCGGACTCCTCCGTGACGATACCTCCGTGTCACCCACCTCATGAGGTGGAGAGTTAGGTGGGGTTTCACTCTCCATCATCTCCGGATGAAGGTCCCCCGAAGACGAACTCTGTTGAGAAGAGCTGCTCGCCGGACTACAAAAAACGAAGTCCTGGTTATGGATCTTGGAGTAACGTCACACCTTCGAATTAATGAATAACTTATGGCTCGTTGGAGGGCTGGCCCGCTGGTGGGCATGACGTGGTGAGGGCGCCCGTCGCAGCAGAGCCCCTTGGTGATGTTTTCTTCCCTTGCTTGGGCGTCTCCGCCTCCAAATCTTTGGAGGCGGCCCTCTTCTTCCCACGTGGGGAGGAGGCTTTGACCTTCCCTTCCCGACTATCCTTGATAGGAGGGTTAGCAATTTCCCCGGTCTGGATGCGCAATGCATGAAGTTCAGCTTTACTGCCCTTTCCTTTGCCTTTCCCTGAAGGGATTTTGCTGAGCGCCCGGTCCAGCATCTTTGCAATGGTTGGACCAGGCGAGCCTTCAGGAAGTGGCCCGGACACCTGATTCTCTTCTCCTTGTCGAAGCCATTCCTGGCCACGGAAGGATTTTTAGAATAATGGTTATGATAAATATAAATAAAGTGTCCGGCTTCAAGGTTACTTACTTGGGCATCTAGGCGATTGTAGCTTAGGCCCGCATCCTCTATGGTGTCCGGACACTTTGCTTGTGGTCCGAAGAATAATTTACACATTCCTTTGAGCATCAGCCCGAAGAAGTGCTTAATAGTCTGCGGACCCTCCGGATTAAACTCCCACATACGGAGAGGCCGATATTTGCACGACAATATCCGCCGGACTAGCATTACTTGAATTATGCTGACAAGATTTATGTCCCTCCTAATAAGCTCCTGGATGCGATTCTGCAGTTCTGGTACATCGCCAGCAGGCCCATAATTCCGTCCCACATCGGTCCAAGACGCCAACTGTGATGGGGGGCCTGAGCGGAACTCGGGGGCAGCTACCCACTTTGTGCCTCTGGGAGCAGTGACATAGAACCATCTCTGTTGCCATACGTCGGACACTTCCGGAAAAGAACCCTCTGGCGATGGGGCATCGGCGTTCCTGCTTATTATGGCGCCTCCGCACTCCGCATGTCGCCCCTCGATCATCTTCAGCTTCACATTGAAGCTCTTTAGCCATAAGCCGAAGTGTGGGTTGACGTGGAGAAAAGCCTCGCACACGATAATGAAAGACGAGATATGGAGGATGGCGTCTGGAGCTAGATCATGGAAATCCAAGCCATAGTAGAACATCAGCCCCCTCACAAAGGGATCGAGGGTGAAGCCCAGGCCTCGGAGGAAGTGAGGAGTAAACACGACGCTCTCATTGGGCTCCGGCGTGGGGATGACTTTCCCCGGAGCAGGAAGCCTGTGCTGGATATCAGCAGTCAGGTATCCGACCTCCCTAAGCTTCACAATATCCTCCTCCTGAATCGAGGAGGCCACCCACTGGCTTGCTGCATCAGATCCGGACATATTGGAGGACCTGTGGTGTTGGAGCTTAGGTTTTGGGCGATGGAGCTCGAGGTGTGAGAAGGAGCAGGAGAGGTGGAGACGAGGCGTAGGCCTCGACCCCTTTATAAAAGGGATGAATACCAAGAGTCCTCAGCGTGACCGCCTGAGACTTATCTAAAATAAGCAAAATTATACCAATGGTCGCTGTGGGGTCACATATGCCCACATTGATGAAAGATCCCGTATTAAGAGGGACACGATCTCTACTTTGGCAGTACGTGCCGATAAAACCGCCTCGCAGCGCGAGTCGAGGTGGAGCAAGAAATGCTGGTTCGTGTTGGACCAGGCCACAATACAAGGGCGCGGCATACGAAGATTGCCAGCAAAACAGATTTATGCTAAGGGTATGTGAAGATCATCTCGCAGATCCAGACACGGTCTATGTGTTCGATGACCACCTTGGTGTATTCGGAGGAGGAACCCGCCTTGCAATGCCGAAGAGAAGACTGCGCGCCGGACTCATCGTCATTGAAGCCTGGTTCAGGGGTTACTAAGGGAGTCCTGGATAAGGGGGTATCCGGACAGCCGGACTATATACATCGTCCGGACTATAGAAGCGTCAAGATACAAGACTCAAGACTTCGGCTCGTGTCCGGATGGGACTCTCCTTTGCGTGGAAGACAAGCATGGCAATCTGGATATTATGTTTCCTTCCTTGTAACCGACTCCATGTAAACCCTAGCTCTCCGGTGTCTATATAAACCGGAGAGCATGGTCCTTAGAAGGCCGATCACAATTACAATCATACCAACATAGGCTAGCTCTTAGGGTTTAGCCTCTACGATCTCGTGGTAGATCTACTCTTGTATTCCACATATCTTCAATATTAATCAAGCATGAAGTAGGGTTTTACCTCCATCGAGAGGGCCCGAACCTGGGTAAACATTGTGTCCCTTGCTTCCTGTTACCATCAGCCTAAGATGCACAGATCGGGACCCCCTACCCGAGATCCGCCGGTTTTGACACCGACATCAGCGAGGAAGCATATTGAAAGAATTTATATCTACAGGTATGTTGACGGGCCGCTCTGAAGAGGAGATGCCCACGTCTGCAGGCGATTTGCTGCAAGACCTCTCACAGCTGCACAAGCGAGCTCGGCAGGTGATGCAGGGTATTGCCCGGGCCTTGTGGCCATCCACCTTCCTGCCAAAAGGCATGGGGGAGCTCGTGGATATGCTCCAAGGAGCACGGCAGCGCTTCCGATTGTGGAAGATGTCAGCCTGCCGACAAGGTGCAAGAGAAGCCTGGGCCATGGTGAAGACGCGCTACACCAAGCTTGACCCGAACCATATGGCCAAAGTCGGACCGGCGGGGCCAGATGGGCAAGAAATTCCCGTGAGTCTGGTGTATGACCAGGTAGCGTTAGCCGCAAAGTATTCCCAACAGGATTGTAAGCTAGATAGCCTGTTGGATGGTATAGAGGAAGAATATAGTCAGTCCAAGTGCCTATGTAATTCTATGGACATATGTAGTCCCTAGACGGATTAAAATCATTTTTCATGGCGGACCTTTTCGCTTCAGCCCTCGGATCCAACAGTCTGGGGTGTATCCGAATACCCGCTCAGTTATACAGAACCGGGGTATGCGTGGAAATCAGGCGTAGGGGTCATAAGTGCGTGAACAGACAAGTATCCAACTAGTTATGTTATATTACATGGGTAGTAAGAAACATCTTCCAGGGAGAATAATTCCGTTAGGGGTTCCTTTCCCTGGGTACACATGCATCGATGTACATGTCCGGACTACGAACATAGACGCATGATACAAAACTTCTGGGGATTCACGTTGTGATAAATGAAAAAAAAACATCTTTTGTTCACCGACCGAATATTCCCTTAAGAACGCTAGCTTTCGGCTTCACCCAGTCTGAGGTACACATCCGGCTGAACCGGCAGTAACAATCGCAGAGGTGCTCCCCTTATGCCCTAGCCGAATTAACGGGAACGGAGGGCATAAACACAAGAGCCAGGCAACCCAGCATGGCCACATCTTAAGTCATATCGATGCATATAATGGTGAAGAAAAGGAACATATGGAAAAAGAACGCATATGTGATAGGCAAGAAGCCATGAAAACAATTATATTTAGCATCAGTATAGGAAGCCCCCAGGTATAGCTTACACACATAGTGCGGCCGGAGTGATCCGAGCATCCGCACTGTATTGAGTACTTTGTGTGAAGAAGGAAAAAGGGCGAGAAAGGAAAAAAGTGGAGGAACGTAATTAAAAAGGAGGGGGTAAGGAGACGAACACTGAGTTCGGCGCTAGGCGTAGAATCTTCGGAGTCTGGCCGCGTTCCATGGGTTCGGCTTGAGTCTGTTATCGGATGCATTACGTAGGCGGTACGCTCCTCCGGTGAGAACTTTATCAATAACAAAGGGACCCTCCCACTTAGGTTTGAGCTTGTCCTTCTTCTTCTCTGGTAGGCGTAGAACGAGTTTGCCAATATTATAAGTTTTGGCCCGCACTTCTCTGCTTTGGTACCGTTGAGCCTGCTGCTGATAGAATGCGGAACGAGCTTTTGCAACATCGCGCTCCTCCTCCAGGGCATCTAAGTTGTCCTGCCGATCTAACTCGGTTTCCTTCTCTTCGTACATGCACACGCGAGGCAAATCATGTATTATGTCGCAGGGTAGTACTGCTTTTGTGCCGTACACCATAAAAAATGGTGTGTATCTGGTGGTGCGATTCAGCATGGTCTGCAGCCCCCAGAGTACGGAGTCGAGCTCCTCGACCCAGTGTGTGTCTGATTCTGTCAAGGATCGCACTAGTCTGGGTTTGATGCCGCTCATGATGAGACCGTTTGCGCGTTCGACCTGGCCGTTTGTTTGGGGATGGTAGACGGAGGCGTAATCGAGCTTAATGCCCATGTTGCCGCACCAAGTTTTCACTTCATCGGCTGTGAAGTTTGAGCCATTGTCAAGATGATGCTGTGGGGGACGCCGTATCGTTGTACAACCCCGGATATGAAGTCTATCACTGGTCCGGATTCGGCCGTTTTAATTGGTTTAGCTTCTATCCATTTAGTGAACTTGTCCACCATGACCAATAAGTATTTTTTCTTATGGCTTCCCCCCTTAAGGGGTCCGACCATGTCCAGCCCCCAGACCGCGAAGGGCCAAGTGATGGGGATTGTTTAGAGAGTGGTAGGGGGCATGTGGCTCTGATTGGCAAAGAGCTGGCAACCGACGCAGTGTTGGACAAGGTCTTGTGCGTCTGCTTGGGCTGTTGGCCAATAAAAGCCTGTGCGGAAGGCCTTGCTGACAAGTGCCCGAGCCGTAGCGTGGTGTCCGCCGAGTCCGGCATGGATTTCAGCCAAGAGCTACCACCCTTCCTCTTCGGAGATGCATCTTTGGAGTACTCCGGTCGCACTTTTCTTGTAGAGTCCCCCCTCAAGGACTTTGTAGGCTTTGGAACGCCGCACGATGCAACGTGCTTGATTTTGGTCCTCAGGGATCTCCTGCCTATTTTGGTAGGCCAAGAAAGGCTCAGTCCACGAGGCGATTACAACCATGATTTCGTGGGCCGAAGGTGTTATTTGGGTGGCGGAGCCTCCGATTACGTCTGATGGTTCGGAATCTGGGGGTGTACTCCGATCCGTGCTAGTGTTGCCAGACTCCCCTTCCCATACCACGGATGGCTTGAACAGCCTTTCCAGGAATATGTTAGGTGGGACAGGGTCGCGTTTAGTACCGATGCGGGCGAGGATATCCGCCGCTTGATTGTTTTCTCGAGCCACATGGTGGAATTTGAGCCCGTCGAACCGAACTGACATTTTGAGGATGGCATTACGGTATGCCGCCATTTTCAGATCCTTGGCATCAAAGTCTCCTTTTATTTGTGATATTGCGAGGTTTGAATCCCCGCGCACCTCCAGGCATTGAATGCCCATAGAGACTGCCATCCGAAGACCATGCAACAGAGCCTTGTATTCGGCTGCGTTGTTGGAGTCTGTGTATAATATTTGGAGTACGTATTGGACTGTGTCTCCAGTGGGAGATGTCAGGACTACACCTGCTCCCAATCCGGCCAGCATTTTACAGCCGTCGAAGTGCATGATCCAGTTAGAGTACGCGCCGCACTCTTTAGGGAGTTCGGCTTCTGTCCATTCGGCGACAAAGTCAGCCAGTACTTGCGACTTAATGGCAAGCCGTGGTTTGTATGTTATGTCGAATGGAAGGAGCTCGATGGCCCATTTATCAATCCGTCCCGTAGCGTCGCGGTTGTTTATTATGTCATTGAGCGATACTTCGGAGGCCACCGTAATCGAACACTCCTGGAAGTAGTGTCGTAGCTTCCAGGATGGCATGAAGACTGCGTATGCTATCTTTTGACAGTGTGGGTATCAGGATTTGCATGGGGTGAGTACCGTGGATACATAACATACCGGCTTCTGGAGCAGGAATTTGTATCCGTCGGTCTCTCGTTCGACGACGAGCACTGCGCTTACAACTTGATGTGTTGCGGCTATGTACAATAGCATAGGTTCGCTAGTATTTGGCGCTGTTAGGACTGGATTACTGGCCAATAAGGTTTTTATTTCGTCTAGTCCGGCCGCGGCTGCATCTGTCCATACGAAGTGTTTGGTGCGCTGAAGAAGGCGGTAAAGAGGTAATGCCTTTTCCCCTAAGCGGGAGATAAAGCGGCTTAAGGCAACCACGCATCCAGCTAGTTTCTGGATATGCTTGAGGTCTGTTGGGATAGCCAACTGCGACAGAGCTCGGATTTTTGCCGGATTTGCTTCAATTCCTCTAGTGGAAACAATGAAGCCGAGCAATTTCCCAGAGGGTACGCTGACAACACATTTTTCCGGGTTTAGCTTGATGTCGTATGTTCGGAGGTTATCGAACGTAAGCCTCAAGTCGTCTATTAGGGTTTTGACGTGTCTTGTTTTTATGACCACGTCGTCCACATATGCCTCCATTGTTTTGCCAATTTGCTTTTCCAGGCATGTTTGAATCATGCGTTGATAGGTTGCCCCGGGATTTTTAAGCCCGAAAGGCATAGTGTTGAAGTAGAAAGGACCATATGGCGTTATGAAGGCCATTGCAGCTTGGTCGGACTCTGCCATCTTTATTTGATGGTATCCAGAGTATGCGTCGAGGAAACACAATGAGTCGTGTCCCGCGGTGGCGTCGATGATTTGGTTGATGCGAGGGAGAGGGAAGGGATCCTTGGGGCAAGCCTTGTTGAGGTCTTTGAAGTCGACGCATAGGTGCCAGGATTTGTCCTTCTTTGGTACCATTACCAGATTTGCCAGCCAATCGGGATGCTTGATATCTCTGATGAATCCGGCCTCAAGTAGCTTGGCTAGCACTTCTCCCATGGCTTGCCGTTTGGGCTGTGAGAAGCGCCTAAGAGTCTGTTTGATAGGCTTGTATCCTTTCAATATATTGAGGCTGTGTTCGGCCAGTCTGCGTGGGATACCCGGCATGTCCGAAGGGTGCCAGGCGAAAATGTCCCAATTCTCGCGTAGGAAGTCCCGTAGTGCGGCGTCCATTGTGGGACTCAACTGTGTCTCGATGGAAGCTGTCTTTGTTGGGTCCGTTGGATGGACCTGGAATTTGACTATCTCATCTACGGGTTTAAATGAGGTGGACTTGGGTCGCTTGTCGAGTATCACGTCGTCCCTGTCCACGGTGGCATGCAGCATTGTTAGTTCTTTGGCTGCTAGAGCTTCGGATAATGCTTCCAGGGCTAGTGCTGCGGTTTTATTTTTGGCGCGAAGTGCGATGTCTGGATCACTGGCTAGAGTGATGATTCCATTGGGTCCGGGCATTTTAAGCTTCATCTACCTGTAATGGGGTATAGCTTGAAAGCTTGTGAACGCGTCCCGCCCTAAAAGGGCGTGGTATCCGCTGTTGAAAGGAGCCACTTGGAATGTGATTTCTTCGGACCTGCAATTCTCCAGAGTGCCGAATACCATGTCGAGTGTGATTTTTCCCGCACACCGTGCTTCCCGACTAGGGATGATTCCCCTGAAGGTTGTGCTGCTTTGCTCAATGCGGCTTTTATCAATTTCCATCTTGTTGAGTGTTTCTTCGTAGATCAAGTTTAATCCGCTTCCGCCGTCCATGAGTAGTTTAGTGAGCCGAAAGCCGTCCATGATTGGGCTAAGGACCAAAGCGGCTGGTGCCCGGACTGTCTGGAATTGAGGTTCATCACTGGCACTAAAAGTTATAGCAGTGACGTTCCACGGATTTATTTTTGCCACGTGGCAGATTTCAACGAAATTTCGATGAGCTCGCTTACGCCTGTTGTTTGAGGCAAAAGTCTCGAAGACTGTCAGTACCGTATTGTTTTCTTTGGCGGGATGTTGTTTTGCTTTATGGCTTACAAGAAGATCCTCGCCACTTTTTGCTACCTGCCGGAGTATCCAACATGCTCTAAGGCTATGTGTTGTTGTAGTGTCCGGTGTGCTATGGAGTTTACATGGCCCATTGAGCCATTCTTACAATACGGTTCCACGCCCTGGGGTGGGCTTTGGTTTCTTGGGGATTGGATTGGCTGACTTACGAGAGTTCACCCGTTTAGCTCGGACAAAGGTTTTGGTGAGAGCCGGACTATCCCAAAATTCGGTTTGGGTTTTCCAGGCGCTTTCCATCGCACAATACTTCTGTACTATGGCTGCTAAGTCAGCAAAGTGTACTATGTCACGGCAACTTATAGCATTAAGGATCCCTTTGTTCGTGCAATTTTTGCAAAAAAGTGAGATTGTGTCTTCCTCACGATAGTCCGTGACCTTGTTTAGCACAAGGAGGGATCTGGCCCAGTAGCGATGTACTGTCTCTTGGGGCTCTTGTCTGATATGGGAGAGATGGTTTAAGTCCGGGTGGGTGGGTGTAGCTGAATCTGGATTCTAATCCGATCTAACGCCCAGGGGCAGAGGAGCTTCCGGGCTTGATAGCTCGGGATCCGGGGTGCTGCCCAATTTTTTCGGACCGATACTCGATTCTAAGTCCGGGGTCTGGGTCATGTCCTCTCGTGAGCGGGTATCCGGCTCAAAGAGCTTGGTAATCCGGACATAATTCATCCTCAAAATAGAGGGATAATCCGTATGCGGCTCCTCCACTACCGCTATCTCGTGGGTGACCAGTGGGGATTTAATATCCCTTTGGTCAGGTTTAAGCCCAATCCGGTCATAGTGTGTGGCGACTCCCAAAGTGGCGATGCAATCCAAGAGCTCATTAAGGGAGGAGAGCTCTCTTGGATCCATCTGTTCGGCGAGTTCCGAATTGACGTGGAGGCTATTCGTGATGACCCGAGAGGTCATCGTTGGTGCGGCAGCCAATTGGGCGACCATGACAAAGCCGCCTAGTCGGAGAGTTTGGCCTATAGCCAGCGCTCCCCTAGAGGTGATGTTGTCCTTGACAACGAGACGGGCCATCGAGCCTTGCAGCGATGACATAGAGGAACTCTCAATGAAAGCACCAATGTCGGTGTCAAAACCGGCGGATCTCGGGTAGGGGGTCCCGATCTGTGCGTCTAAGGCTAATGGTAACAGGAGGCAAGGGACACGATGTTTTACCCAGGTTCGGGCCCTCTTGATGGAGGTAAAACCCTACTTCCTGCTTGATTGATATTGATGATATGGGTATTACAAGAGTTGATCTACCATGAGATCGTAGAGGCTAAACCCTAGAAGCTAGCCTATCATGATTATGATTCTGTCTCTAAGGACTAAACCCTCCGGTTTATATAGATACCTAAGAGGGCTAGGGTTTACATGGAGTCGGTTACAAAGAAGGAAATATAATATCCGGATCGCCAAGCTTGTCTTCCACGCAAAGGAGAGTCCCATCCGGACACGAGACGAAGTCTTGAGTCTTGTATCTTCATGGTCCAATAGTCCGACCAAAGTATATAGTCCGGCTGTCCGGGTACCCCCTAATCCAGGACTCCCTCACTAACCATGTTGGATGTAGCACTCCTCTGACCAAACCAGCTGCCTCAAGTTTCTTGATCTCCACGGCAATGAATTGCTGCCGCTCCAAAGCTTTCTTCCAAACCTTCTGCTTGATGGGTCGGGCATGTGGGCAGACATCAAGGTGGTGCTCAATTACTTCCCTGGGAACACCAGGGATATCAGATGGTTGCTAGGCAAACACATCGATATTCGCCCATAGGAAGGCAATGAGCATGCTTTCCTATTTGTCATCAAGGGAGGCACTGATAGTAAAGGTAACATCAGCGCCAGCCAGCCCTGCCGGGACCTTTTTCACCTGAGGTGTAGCAACTTTGGATCTCTTACTGTTGGAACTCTCTGGTCTTCAACAGGCGTGGCGCACTCCAAGGAGGTACGCTTTCCATATTCCCCGCCGGTGTTCCTACTAGCCTTCTTCTTTACTTCTATTTCCTTGGCAGGAAATGTGGCCTCATCGGTTTCTGCCACGACCGTGTCCCGGTACATCTTATCCACGCAAATAATTGTATCTTTCTTGTCTGATGGAATTAAAATGACGCTCATCGACCCTAGCATCTTTAAAGTGTTGTAGGCATAGTGGGATGCCACCATGAACTTGGCCAGGGCCAGACGCCCAAGGATTCTGTTGTACGGCAGGGGGAGGTCGACCACATCAAACACAACCTTCTTAGTCCTGTAGTTCAACTCCCCTCCAAATGTCACTGGCAGCGTGATCTTTCCCTTAGGATGACTCCTACCTGGATTGACTCCTTGAAACGTGCCAGTGGCCTTAAGCTCTTCCTCTGCTATCTGAAGTTTGTTGATAACCTTTGGGGAAATCGGATTCAACTTGGCCCTGCCATCAACCAACATCTTTGTGACTTTGAGGTTGCGGATTGTTGTCGAGACCAACAATGGCAATCACCCTACAACAGTGATGCGGTCGGGGTGATCCTCTTCATCAAAGATGATGGGCTTGCGTGACCACTTGAGCAGCTTCCGAGAATCTGCCGCTGGCTCCATGGCATTGACCTCATGTGCCCACTGTTTAAGTTGGCGATGAGAGCAGTGCAAGGATGCACCGTGATGTCTACTAGAACTACGTCGGCATTTCCCCAAAGAGGAAGGCATGATGCAGCACATCGACAGTAGGTATTTCCCTCAGTCATGATACCAAGGTTATCGAACCAGTAGGAGAACCACGCAACACTACGTGAACAACACCTGCACACAAATAACAAATACTCACAACCCGACGTAAGAGAGGGGTTGTCAATCCCTCACGGGTAAAAAGATAGATCAAATTGTAGTAGATTGGATAAATAGATCTCGCGGGAACGCAAGATAAAAAGAATAACAATAAATTGCAGCAAGGTATTTTTGTATTTTTTGGTTTAATAGATCTTAAAATAAAAGCAAAGGAAAATAGATCGCAAAGGCAAATATAATAAAGAAGAGACCCGGGGGCCGTAGGTTCCACTAGTGGCTTCTCTCGAGAAAAATAGCAAACGGTGGGTGAACAACTTACTATTGGGCAATTGATAAAACTTCAAGTAATCATGACGATATCCAGGCAATGATCATTATATAGGCATCACATCCAAGATTAGTAGTCTGACTCCTACGTGCATCTACTACTATTACTCCACACATCGACCGCTATCCAGCATGCATCTAGTGTATTAAGATCATGGAGAAACGGAGTAATGCAATAAGAATGATGACATGATGTAGACAAGATATATTTATGTAGAAATAGACCCCATCTTGTTATCCTTAATAGCAACAATACATACATGTCGGTTCCCCTTCTTTCACTGGGATCAAGTACCGTAAGATCGAATCCATCACAAAGCACATCTTCCCATTGCAAGATAAATAGATCAAGTTGTCCAAACAAAACCCAAATATCAGATAGGAAATACGAGGAAATAAGCAATCATGCATATACGAGATCAAAAGAAGACTCAAATAACTTTCATGGATAAAAAGATAGATCTGACCATAAACTCAAAGTTCATCGGATCCCAACAAACACACCGCAAAAAGAGTTACATCATAGAGACCATTGTATTAAGAATCAAGAGAGAGAGAGAGAAAGAGAGAGAGAGAGAGAGAGAGAGAGAGAGAGAGAAGAAGCCATCTAGCTACTAACTACGGACCCGTAGGTCTACAAAGAACTACTCACGCATCATCGGAGAGGCACCAGTGGACATGATGAACCCCTTCGTGATGGTGTCTAGATTGGATCTGGTGGTTCTGGAACTTGCGGCGGCTGGAATTGATTTTCGTCGACTCGCCTAGGGTTTCTGGAATATTGGGGTATTTATTGAGTAAAGAGGCGGTTCGGGGGGCACTCGAGGTGGGCACAACCCACCTGGGCGTGCCTGGGCCTCCAGGCGTGCCCTGGTGGGTTGTGCTCCCCTCAGAGCACCCCCTAGGCGCTTCTCGGACAAACCGGATGTCTTCTGGTCCAAAAACAATCCTCAAAAAGTTTCGCTGCGTTTGGACTCCATTTGATATTGATTTCCTGCGACGTAAAAAACATGCAAAAAATAGCAACTGGCAGTTGAGACTATGTCGATAGGTTAGTACCAAAAATGATATAAAATGATTATAAAACATCCAAGAATGATAATATAATAACATGGAACAATCAAAAATTATACTCCCTCCATTCCAAAATAGATGACCCAACTTTGTACTAACTTTAGTAAAAAGTTGGGTCATCTATTTTGGAATGGAGGGAAAAAATACGCTAGAGACATATCAGCATCCCCAAGCTTAATTCCTGCTCGTCCTCAAGTAGGTAAATGATAAAAACAGAATTTTGGATGTGGAATGCTGCCTAACATGCTTATCACATATTCTTTTCTTTGTAGCATGGACATTTGGACTTTTATATGGGTCAAAGCAACAATCTAGTTTTGTAGCGACCAGACCTCAAACAGTCTATTCTCTGTGCATCAGTGTCATCCCTGGATCGGTAATGCTGACATGCACAGTACTTGAGGATTTATAACAGAGTTTCAATCACACACTTATTACATCGAAGGTCTCAAAAGAGAACTTATTACAATAATATGGCTTAAGGCCATCTAAAAACAATAACAACGGAAGGCTTGGAAGATAAAGTGAGTCCATCAAACTCCAACGGCATAGCTGAGTGAACGAAAATGACCTATGGCACCTTACTCGTCGTCTGAAAAGTCTGTAACATGAAATGTTGCAGCCCGAAACGGGTCAGCACATGGAATATGCTGGCAATGTAACACATAGAGTAATGAACATAATGAATGCTATCACTACATGCATATATGGCTGGTGGAAAGCTCTACGGTTACAGTTTTGCATAAAGCCATTTTTTCCCTACAAGAAAGGAATACATTTTTAACTATCATGGTGGTTGATAAACATTGAGAAGGTTCCTCCAACTCAATCCCAATTAAGCATCATCATTAAACCAAACGAATTAATTTAGAGTGATGAGATTAACATGATAATCCGAGAACCAGATACTCAAGATGTCCATAACCAGGGACACGGCTAACCATGATTAGTTTGTGCACTCTGCAGAGGTTTGCGCACTTTTCCCCACAAGACTCGAACACGTCCATGATCGGAGATTCGAGATGTAGTCTTTCTGAAGCATTAACTCTCTACTCTGGGTAGATAGTACCACCTACAACTCACTACATCTGCTAGTCTACCTCTTCAAGAGCTTCACGCAACTTACTCAACTATGCCAGATCCCATATTGGCTTGTGGCTGCACACGGAAGTTTCCATCATGAATAATCTTATGATCCCTTTGAGCCTGGGTGGCATTCCATAGGGTAATCACACGGGTACTCCGGGATTCCCTTGGGCAAGCACTGGGTTCTCTAGGTGCCCTGACAACTACTGGGTACTCCAGGGTGCCTCAACCAATCCACCCAGACGTGTATTTAAGTAGCCACCTTAAGTTAACCATTAAATAACAATACTCACATCTGTCATGGATACACTCACTCAATCCACGTCTATGAGCGTAGCATAGCAATATAAGCATAACGTAGAAGTAACTCCCAAAGGTTTGATAATAAAAGGGCAATAGGTTCTACCTCATCGTCTACTTCCCAAACCCACATGTTATTCAGATCCTAACCATGCAATGTTTGAGGGTTGTAACTAATGCATAAAACTGGGTAATAAAGAGTATGATCAAAGTGTTACTTGCCTTGCTGATGATTCACAAAACCTAGGGACTCGTAGTAGAACGCTTCGCACTCCGGGTACTCTATCGCAAACAAACAATAACATACATAAGCACTCAACTAGAAGCATGGGAAAAACTCAAATAAAAGATCTAACCAGAAAGTTCAACTGCAGAACTCCGGTTTGAAAAAAGAATCAAAACAAACAGAGCAACGAAACTCAAACTACGAGAGAAACAAGATAAATTTACTAATCTGGACTAAAGTAAAATTTTACAGTACCAAAATCTTTTCAAGTTGGTTGAACAGAAAGAGGGCTTCGAGACGAAGATCTAGGCGCTTGAATCACCTAAATCGGATAAACGAGCAAAAAGATAAACTAAAACGAAGATCAGGGCAGAAATCACGATCGAAAATAATCGCGGAAATACCCTGGAAAATCAAACGCGACGAACAAGCTAGCGAACGAATGTTCGCTGTCTGTGGCTAACGGAAGAATTGCGTTCGTTAAAAGAACGTATGGACGAACGTCCGCTATTCAACTAAACCGAAAAAACCGAACCGATCTGGAAAAAAACTAGATCTAGGGTTTCGAAAAAAAACCAAACGGTTTTTCCGGGAAAACCGGCGGCGGTGGGGTCGGTGGCGGCGGCGGGGCTCCGGCGGCGGCAGGCGGGGTCGGCAACTCGGGGAGACGGCGGGATGGGCGGCTCTGCATGGCAGCAGCGAGAAGCGATGGCGGCGGCTTATAAGGCCGGCCGGGTCGGAGTCCAGGTCGGACACGGCCCGGTAAGGTGGTAATTTTTTTTAAAAAAAATCCTGACGCAGAAAAACTAACGAAAGAAATACTACACGGAGTCCAAAAATCCTGAAATAGATTTTCACTGTCCTCGAATAATATTGCAAACAAAGTGAACATTTATTTGGGCCTCTAATGCAATTTTGAAAAATACATTTTTCCTAATTCAAATAAAATAGCAATAAAACACCAAATAAAGTTCTTATTTGATTTTAACATTTTTCCTCCAATATTTCTTTATTTTGGAGAAGTCATTTTATCCCCTCTCTTTTATTTTCATGTTATAAAATATTCGAAGATAATAATAATTAAAACCAAATGATCCTCTTTTTAAAATTTGAGAAAACTCAAATATGAAAATAACGAAATCCCCAACTCTCTCCGTGGGTCCTTGAGTTGCGTAGAATTTCTAGGGTCAACCTAAAAATGCAATAAAATATGATATGCAATGATGACCTAATGTATAACATTCCAAATTGAAAATTCAGGATGTTACAAACCTACCCCCCTTAAGATGAATCTCGCCCTCGAGATTCGGGTTGGCTAGAAAATAGGTGCTGGTGGTCCTTCAGTAGGTATTCCTCTCGTTCCCAGGTGGCTTCATCTTCAGTATGGTGGCTCCACTGAACTTTGTAGAACTTGATAACTTTGCTGCATGTGACGCGGCTGGCAAAATCGAGAATCTTCACTGGTTTCTCCTCATAAGTCAAATCGCTATCCAACTGAATCGCTTCCAATGGCACTGTATCTCTCAGAGGGATATCAGCCATCTCTGCATGGCACTTCTTCAACTGGGAAATGTGGAACACGTCGTGAACTCCTGACAATCCTTCTGGCAATTCCAGCTTGTAAGCAACTTCTCCCATACGTTCCAAAACTTTGTATGGTCCCACAAAATATGGCACTAACTTCCCCTTAACTCCAAAATGCTTAACTCCTCGAAGTGGGGACACACGAAGATATACTCTGTCTCCGACTTCGTAAATTGTCTCTTTGCATTTAGAATCCGCATAGCTCTTCTGCTTGGACTGGGCTACCTTGAGTCTATCGCGAATCAACTTAACCTTCTCTTCAGACTCCTTAATCAAATCTGGTCCAAACAACTGACGGCCTCCAACTTCATCCCATGGCAACGGTGTCCTGCACCTCCTTCCGCACAAAGCTTCGAAAGGGGCCATTTTCAAACTGGCTTGATAACTATTATTGTAAGAGAACTCTGCATATGGCAAATTGTCATCCCAACTAGATCCATAATCTAGCGCACAAGCTCTCAACATGTCCTCCAGAATCTGATTGGCTCTCTCGGTCTGTCCATCTGTCTATGGATGAAAGGCTGTATTGAACTCTAGCCTGGTACCCAAAGTATCATGTAATTGATTCCAAAACTTTGAGGTAAACTGGGTTCCTCTATCTGATACAATGGTCATCGAAACTCCATGCAGACATACGATCCTGGTCATGTATATCGTTGCCAACTTAGCACTAGTGTAAGTGGTCTTCACTGGGATGATGTGACGCCCCAAGACCGACGATCCAGAAGACTTCCATATTTTTGTGACCTCCGTGTGTTTTTATTTGTGCTTGCTCTATTTATTTTTGCATTGCATCATGTCATCATGCCAGCATGTCATTTAATTTTTAAAACCTCAACTAAATAAATTGCATAGATCTTTTGATCTATTTATATCGAGGGAATTCACATGGTGATTTCTCTTTATAACATATCCTCCTAATATTTATGGAGCTATTATAAATATTCAATTATTTGGAATTGATCATAACACACTTGCAAATAAATCCCAATGCCTTTGTTATCTCAATTCTTGGTCTCCAACTCTGCCCATAATTCTTTTATCCTTTTTCCTAAGCTCCACCTAAGTTCCCTACATTTTTTTAAACCTCGTAGCCTTTCTTTCCTTCCCTTTATTCTTCTGTTAAAGAGAATTAGAGGGAGAGAGAAGAGAGCCAGCCCAGCCGACCTCTTGGGTCTGTCCATCTAGGCCGACTCATTTGCGCAGCTAGCCCAGCCCACCTAAACCCTCCTCTTAACCCTAGCCTGCACCCAGCGCCCGATCCTCAACTCCCTTGATCCCCTCCTTCTTCCCTCGCGCCACTACTCTTCTCGTTCTCCATGCCCAGCTCCACCCCCGCAGCCCTCCTCGCTCGACCCCAACACCAGCGCCGCCACCCCTCGTTCTTCCCGATCCCCTCGTCCTCCCCGTTCGCCTCCTCCCTCGACTGCGCCGGCTACCGGAGCCATTGCCGGCTGCTCCATTCCCCGCCTTCCCCCTCTTCGTCAACTGCCAGGAGCGTCGCCGCCACCAACAGGAGCTCCATGGTCTCCCTGAGTGCCATGGTCTCCCTGAGCCCCGCTGCGCTGTTCATCTCTTTCACTAGCAGATCCAAGTCCCGCGCTGGCCTCACCGTTCGGATCCGCGCCAAGCTCCGACGGCCTCTTCACCCGGGCACTCATCCCCGTCTTCCCTCCCCCCTCTGCGTCCCCTGGATGCCTCTGTCTGCATCGAGCAGCAGCAGCTCATTGCTCAGCACCTCGGCGCCCCTGCAACCCAAGCCCATCGCCACCTCGCTGGAGAACCCCGTCCTCGCCCGAATCTCCGTCGCCAGCCCCAAGCCTCGCCACCGCTTCCTCCGCTTGGCCTGAACCGCGCCCTGCTTCGCCTCGAACAGCAGCAACAACAGCTCGCCCGCTTGTCCTCGTGGACTCGATTCAGCCAAACGTCAGGTCCATGGGTCGAGGCCGCCTCCCCTTCCCTTCGCCAGATCTGGCCTCCTGTTCACGTTGACCGGAAGACCGCAAGAGACCTCTTTGTCTCCTGTACACGTTGTTCATCAACAGACTGATGCACGCCAAGACATACCCCCTGGTTCTCCAAGTACACCTTCGTCAAGACCGTTGCCTGAACCAGCACCCTTCGCGTGGTTTGCGTCAAGTACCACTACTCTCGACCGCCGGGGAAATCGGATTCGTCAAGTTCCTCTTCAAAATGTGAACCACTACTTCCACGACGACGTGTGTACCACTACCATCGACCTTGAAGACCCCGTGGACGTCCAGTTCCTTGACGTGACCCCGAACATCTATGGAGTGTGTACAACTACGAAACATGTACGGCTACTTCCCCTACGACCCGTGAACGACTACTTCCCTCGACGATTTTGAACCGCCCCAAAATGCACACTTCAAAGGTATAACCGCCGAGACGATGACCCGTGGACGAATGCATGTTGTCTGAGATGAACCGTATGTTTGCATCGTGCCCGTTTGCTTCATGCATGTCTCTCCTCATTTGCCATGCCGTCGACCCGTGGGAACCCGGTAACCGGGATCACCCCACCATCTTTTGCATGTTCCGCACATCCGCACACTTGCTCTATTGCACCGGTATCTCAATGAGTTGTCGGATCATCGGAATGTTGCCGTGGCAACACTTCCGTTGTAGTTGCCATGGCACCCCTTTCGTTCTGCCACAGTGACAAATGCTTCATAACATGCTCATGTCAATGTTTTCATAAAATTGCATAAAACTTGCATATGTCATCCGCATCATAATAATAACAATTAAAATGTTTAAAATTGTTGTTTGCGTTAAATTGCTAAATAACATATGGGGATTTCCGGAATTTGTTTTTTGTTGTTTCCAGACTCACTTAAACTTGCCTAGATAGGTAGTTTAATTATGTTTCACCTCTTGCCATGTTTATAACAACATGTAATATTGTTGTGTTCCTAAATGAGAGAGAACTAAATAATTGATGTGGTGTTACATCAATATGCAACTCGTTGCATATTGAGCTCCACTTAACTTGTAGTGTTGTTTGTGCATATTGCCATGCCATGCCTCATTAAACCGGACATGCATCATACTTGTTTGTGCATCATGACATGTTTATGCTTGTGTGTTTACCATGTTGTTTGCTTCTTTCCGGTTTGCTTCTCTTGTTAGCTTCGGTTTTGTTCCGGAGTTGTGAGGATTCATTCGACTACGTCCGTTTGTCTTCTTCATGGACTTGTTCTTCTTCCTTGCGGGATTTCAGGCAAGATGACCATTACCCTCGATATCACTTCTATCTTTGCTTGCTAGTTGCTTCGTTCTATCGCTATTACACTACCTGTCACTTGTTTATCAAGCCTCCCAAATTTCCATGTCAGCCTCTAATATTTTTCACCCTTCCTAGCAAACCGTTGCTTGGCTATGTTACCGCTTTGCTCAGCCCCTCTTATAGCATTGTTAGTTGCAGGTGAAGTTGAAGATTGCTCCATGTTGGACCAGATTATGTTGGGATATCACAATATCTCTTTTGCCTGGTGTTTTGTTCCACTCTTGCCGCCTTAGTTTCCGTCATACCAGTGTTATGTTCCTTGATTTTGCGTTCCTTACGCAGACGGGTGTATGGGCCCCCCTTGACAGTTTGCTTTGAATAAAACTCCTCCAGCAAGGCCCAACCTTGGTTTTAACATTTGCCACCTAAGCCTTTTTCCCTTGGGTTCTACAGACTCAAGGGTCATCTTTATTTTAACCCCCCCGGGCCAATGCTCCTCTGAGTGTTGGTCCAAACTAGAGCCCTTTGCAGCGCCCCCTTAGGGAAACTTGAGGTCTGGTTTTAGTTGTACGGATTGCTCATCCGTTGTGCCCTGAGAACGAGATATGTGCAGCTCCTATTGGGATTTGTTGGCACAGTCGGTGGTCTTGCTGGTTTTGTTTTACCATTGTCGAAATGTCTTGTAACCGGGATTCCGAGACTGATCAGGTCTTCCCGGGAGAAGGAATATCCTTCGTTGGTCGTGAGAGCCTATAATGGGCTAAGTTGGGACACCCCTGCAGGGTATAAACTTTTGAAAGCCGTGCCCGCGGTTATGTGGCAGATGGGAATTTGTTAATATCCGGTTGTAGAGAACTTGACACCAGATTCGATTTAAAATACCCAACCGTGTATGTAACCGTGATGGTCTCTTTTTGTGTGGGTCGAGAAGTAAACACGGTTTGTGTTATGTTTGAACGCAAGTAGTTTCAGGATCACCCCTTGATCACTTCTAGCTTCTCGACCATTCCGTTGCTTCTCTTCTCGCTCTTATTTGCGTATGTTAGCCATCATATTTGCTTAGTGCTTGCTATAATTCCACCTCATTACCACTTCCTACGCATAAGCTTAAATAGTCTTTATCTCATAGGTTTTGAGATTGCTGAGTCCTCGCGACTCACCAGATACTATCACAACAGTTGCAGGTGCCGATGATACCAGTGCAGGTGATGTAGCCGAGCTCAGATGAGAGCTCAACGAAGATCTTGGTCGCAGCTATGTTTTGGTTCATGTTGATCAGTAGTGGAGCCCAGTTGCGACGATCGGGGATCTAGCAGTTGTGTTATCTTCTTGTCTTTTGGCTTCGCCCGTAGTCGGACTATGTGTGTACTCTGAATGATGTATGATTTATTTAAGTACTTGTGTGAAGTGGTGATTGTAAGCCAACTCTTTATCCCAGTCTTGTTCATTACATGGGATTGTGTGAAGATGACCCTTCTTGCGACAAAACCACAATGCGGTTATGCCTCTAAGTCGTGCTTCGACACGTGGGAGATATAGCCGCATCGTGGGTGTTACAAGTTGGTAATCAGAGCCATCCCCGACTTAGGAGCCCCTGCTTGATCGAATCGCTGACATTGTTGAGTCTAGAACAAAAAAAATTTGAGTCTTAGGATTATATACATTGGAGAGTAGGATTCTTTTTACTCCTCAGTCCCTTCGTCGCTCTGGTGGGGCCTCCTGACCTAGATGTCTTGTCTTTCCTCACCTCAAATATTCACCAATTTTTTTTGGATCACGCGGGTATCTTGGGATCGTTCCGATATTCTTATGACGAGAACATTGTTCTTGGTGCCTCCTGACATTTAGGGGTTGTGGCAGTGTCCCAAGGAGTTGAGCTCCGAGGTGTCGTCGTCATAATTTTATCATTGCAGTTCTGGAATTCCTGAGTTTTGCCGACATCGAAAATCTCTTTTATGCAGCTAGTGGTAAGATAACCTCGATGCCACCTAGTACTGGGGTGTTCGGGAGTATTGCCATAGCTCGTATAACGGATGCTTTTCGAAGGTTGAGGTACATGATTTCCGAAGGTTTCTTGGTTATGTGTTGACGGATGGATACATCTTGGATGTAGGAATTGTTAGTTTTGGGTGAGATATATATTGCTTCCCCTGTATCCCCAACGCCAGATTGCATGACCAGAAAGTTTCGGGAGTTTATAAGTGGGAATTCAAGTATCTCGTAGGATATCTTTCCAACAGACACATGATACGAATGGGATCTATCATATGTTTGTTTCCAGCTTATTCTGCAAGCCAAATCCTTTGTTTTATTTTATTTGTGGTATTCGAGTTGCTTCAAAGTCAAATGTTGAATCCATACCTTTCCTAAACGGCGTTCTCATATTGCTATGTGAATACTAATCCTTCTTGATCATCGAGGTCGTCATGTTAGTTCTTTTTCAACCGGCGTGCTTCTCTTCAAGTGGATCCGATCATTTCAACATTTGCGAGATGAATTCTATGTTTTTTCAATGGTATCCATTCCATCTGCCCCAAGTTGCCTTTGTTTTTTCCCCGCCCTCCCACCCTTTTCTTCAAGGACTTAGATTTCTCAGTCAACTATCCATTTTATTCATGTGAAGTCTCTTCATTCTTTTCAATCAATGTTCTTACCTGGTAATTATCATTAAGTTGGCCAGGAGTTTCAAGTTCATCATTCTTCGTTATTTTTCTTCTCCGGTGGATTTAATTCAAGCTTTCGGTGTTGATCATATCCCTTTCCTCATTTCAAATGTTTTTCCATATATGTGCACCTCTTAATTGTTCACCTCTCTCTATTCTTATCCGGAGTGCTCAAGATATCTCAGAAGAATCATGTTTCCATTCTTAATCCGTTCGAGTTACTTCAAGGTTTTTCTCTTATTCAAGCTATTTAATTCTAACGGTGCAATCTCTATTTCAAGCAATCCTTCAACAATGTTTCTTTCGAGTGGGCCCTAACCCACAGGTCTTTTCATAGGATCTTACCTGACTCTTCTAATTTTCCCGAAGCCATTCCCAAATTCTTTTCGAAGTTTGACATAAGAATGAATTTCATCAGTCAGATGTTTTCCAAGACCGATTTCAAATTATTTTTCATTGTTGGCTCAACCTCTTTGTTTTTCATTCTCCCAGAGTATCTCAACAACTCATGGTGGTGTTTCTCATCGTCTTTCTCAACACAGAAGACCGAGGAAGAGATTTCTCCTAAAATCTTGGTCCACTCTCTTGAAGATTCATGGTTCTAGCTTCATGCCATCCCCATATTTGTTTCGATCGTGAGAAATTCTTTTCACCCATCTGGAGCAATTCAAGAGTCTTTTCAGATTAATTCTCCGTAGCCCATCATCTCAGAATTATTCATTCTCAGCTTTCAACTCTCGTTCTCGAATTCTTTCGATGCATCCTTCAAATATCCTCTAATCAGTTCATGATCTCTTCATTCTCATGTATCTAAATCCCCTCAAGTATCTTCATTCGCTTTCCAATTCTTCCCGTGAATTGTGCCTTTGCTACTTTCATTTTCAATTCTTACGGTGGTTCTTTCAAGATTTCACTTCCTTCGTTATCATATCAAATATTCGTTGTTTCTGAATCCCACTGGTGGTTCTATCAATACCTTCTCAAGTTCGCGCTATATCTCTCTTTAATCATTTTCAACGCGAATAAGTAGTATGCAAATCCAATGCTTCTCACCAATTTAAATTGGTGAAGAATACGCATAACATGATTCTTATTCTTGTTTCATCCAAGTGATTAATCCCTTCCTTCGGAGTTTGTTCACGAGGAATAAATTCTCGGTTCTAAAATGTTCATCTTTTCTTTCTGGAGTTCCAAGTTCTCTCGGTTATATCATCGCGAAGCTCCTTCTAAATCATTTCAAGGCTTAACCTTGTGTTTTCAACTTCTCTTTCTTTCTATCATCCTTTTATTACCAGAGTTTTTCATGGAGGCTCTACATGGTGGTTCGTCAAGGATTCCTTTCATCCTTCAATTGTTCTTCAATATTTCTCTCGAAGTTAAGATCCGCCAAGCTATACTCTAAAATAAATATGGTGCTTAACACATGTTTTGTTTTGAGGAGTTCAAGCATTCTTCATCTTGCATCCTAAGTGCAGTTCTTTCTATCTCATCTTTTGAGATGGTGTTATATCATTCTTGACAATTTTTATTCATGTTTCGCAATTCACATGTTGTCAAGAATGAGGTATTTTAAGTCCATTAATCTCTTCATTGGAGTTATCTGTGTCATATTTCACCTAAAGCCTTCCCTAAGGAATGTTGCTATTGTGGTGATTATCAATGGTCCAAGTTATGTCTCTATCATCTGGGTGGAAGAAGTTTTTCATCTTGTTGGTGTTATCAATTATATTATTTGTTTCCGTAGTGGTAGAATTTCGCCTCAATTTTGAGAAGTTTTCCATAAGCCCACAACAAGCTTGTGCTTTCGTTGTTGGTTTTCCAACAACTCCGTCATAACCTTCTTGGAAGGGTGCTTTCCAAGCTCATTTGTGGCAGAAGTTGGCATTTTCTTCTCCATTATGTTATTCCAATGATCGATCTTCTATTCTTTCTTCCGGAGGCATTGTGATGTTGCTCCTTTCACTCTATCATCTCGAATTGTGAGGATCGTGTACTTTTTGTGCTTATCCATTTAACCGGAGTGTCATGTCCTTTTTTCAAGTTCTTTTCATTTTATCAAGTTTTGCCTCTCTTTTCAATCGGATTGCTGTCTGAAATCCTTCTTACCCCTTGTGCCATTCTTTCAATAGTTCCGGAGGCAGTGTGTTGTTGAGTTCATCAAGTATCATCCCATATTCTCAAGTTCATGTTCAATTCCTTGCATTTACAGTCGGAGTGCTGCCAAAATTATATCATTCTTATCTCGTTTCAACCAGAGTGGTTTCAATTCCTTGTTCATTGTGCTCGTCATTCACAGCTTTGCAACCTCCAACGTTAACATGGTGTTCCTTGTTTCTCTTTTCTACTGGAATGCTCTCAATTTCGTTCAACTCTATTGTGTTATTCTTTCAAGTTTTCAACCTCTCGAGGTTCATTGGTTTCACTCGTTTGTCAAAGAAGCAACTTTGTCTTACCTCTTTCTCTTATGTTTCTCTCCGGCGCCATCCTAGATCTCGGGACGAGATCTCTTGTAAGTGGAGGAGTGTTGTGACGCCCCAAGACCGACGATCCAGAAGACTTCCATATTTTTGTGACCTCCGTGTGTTTTTATTTGTGCTTGCTCTATTTATTTTTGCATTGCATCATGTCATCATGCCAGCATGTCATTTAATTTTTAAAACCTCAACTAAATAAATTGCATAGATCTTTTGATCTATTTATATCGAGGGAATTCACATGGTGATTTCTCTTTATAACATATCCTCCTAATATTTATGGAGCTATTATAAATATTCAATTATTTGGAATTGATCATAACACACTTGCAAATAAATCCCAATGCCTTTGTTATCTCAATTCTTGGTCTCCAACTCTGCCCATAATTCTTTTATCCTTTTTCCTAAGCTCCACCTAAGTTCCCTACATTTTTTAAACCTCGTAGCCTTTCTTTCCTTCCCTTTATTCTTCTGTTAAAGAGAATTAGAGGGAGAGAGAAGAGAGCCAGCCCAGCCGACCTCTTGGGTCTGTCCATCTAGGCCGGCCCATTTGCGCAGCTAGCCCAGCCCACCTAAACCCTCCTCTTAACCCTAGCCTGCACCCAGCGCCCGATCCTCAACTCCCTCGATCCCCTCCTGCTTCCCTCGCGCTGCCACTCTTCTCGTTCTCCATGCCCAGCTCCATCCCGGCAGCTCTCCTCGCTCGACCCCAACACCAGCGCCGCCACCCATCATCCTTCCCGAACCCCTCGTCCTCCCCGTTCGCCTCCTACCTCGACTGCGCCGGCCACCAGAGCCGTTGCCGGCTACCCCATTCCCCGCCTTCCCCCTCTTCGTCAACTGCCAGGAGCACCACCGCCTCTCTTTGTCACCACCAACAGGAGCTCCATGGTCTCCTTGAGCGCCATGGTCTCCCCGAGCCCCGCTGCACCATTCATCTCTTTCACTGGTGGATCCAAGTCCCACGTTGGCCTCGCTGTTCGGATCTGCGCCAAGCTCCGACGGCCTCTTCACCCGAGCACTCATCCCCGTCTTCCCGGCCCCCTCCGCGTTCCCTGGATGCCTCTATCTGCATTGAGCAGCAGCAGCTCATCGCTCAGTGCCTCGGCGCCCCTGCAACCCAAGCCCATGGCCACCTCGCCGGAGAACCCCGTCCTCGCCCGAATCTCCGTCGGCAGCCCCAAGCCCCGCCGCCGCTACCTCTGCTTCGCCTGAACCGCGCCCTGCTTCGCCTCGAACAGCAGCAGAAACAGCTCGCCCGCTTATCCCCGTGGACTCGATTCAGCCAAATGCCAGGTCCACGGGTCGAGGCCGCCTCCCCTTCCCTTCGCCAGATCTGGTCTCCTATTCACGTTGACCGAAAGACCGCAAGAGATCTCTCTGTCTCATGTACACGTTGTTCGTCAACAGACTGATGCACACCAAGACATACCCCTGGTTCTGCAAGTACACCTTCGTCAAGACCGTTGCCCGAACCAGCACCCTTCGTGTGGATTGCGTCAAGTACCACTACTCTCGACCGTCGGGGAAATCAGATTCGTCAAGTTCCTCTTCAAAACGTGAACCACTACTTCCACGACGACGTGTGTACCACTAACGTCGACCTCGAAGACCCCGTGGATGTCAAGTTCCTTGACGTGACCTCGAATATCTACGGAGTGTGTACAACTACGAAACGTGTACTACTACTTCCCCTACGACCCGTGAACGACTACTTCCCTCGATGATTTTGAACCGCCTCGAAATGCACGCTTCAAAGGTATAACCGCCGAGACGATGACCCGTGGACGAATGCATGTTGTCTGAGATGAACCATATGTTTGCACCATGCCCGTTTGCTTCATGCACGTTCCTCCTCGTTTGCCATGCCGTCGACCCATGGGAACCCGGTAACCGGGATCACCCCACCATCTTTTGCATGTTCCGCACATCCGCACACTTGCTCTTTTGCACCGGTATCTCAATGAGTTGTCGGATCATCAGAATGTTGCCGTGTCACCATTTCCATTGTAGTTGCCGTGGCACCCCTTTCGTTCCGCCGCAGTGACAAATGCTTCATAACATGCTCATGTCAACATTTTCATAAAATTGCATAAAACTTGCATATGTCATCTGCATCATGATAACAACAATTAAAATGTTTAAAATTGTTGTTTGTGTTAAATTGCTAAATAACATATGGGGATTTCCGGAATTTGTTGTTTGTTGTTTCCGGCCTCACTTAAACTTGCCTAGATAGGTAGTTTAGTTATGTTTCACCTCTTGCCATGTTTATAACAACATGTGTTGTGTTCCTAAACAAGAGAGAACTAAATAATTGATGTGGTGTTTCGTCAATATGCAACTCGTTGCATATTGAGCTCCACTTAACTTGTAGTGTTGTTTGTGCATATTGCCATGCCTTGCCTCATTAAACTGGACATGCATCATACTTGTTTGTGCATCATGACATGTTTATGCTTGTGTGTTTACCATGTTGTTTGCTTCTTTCGGGTTTGCTTCTCTCGTTAGCTTCAGTTTCGTTCTAGAGTTGTGTGGATTCGTTCGACTACGTCCGTTTGTCTTCTTCATGGACTCGTTCTTCTTCCTTGCGGGATTTCAGGCAAGATGACCATTACCCTCGATATCATTTCTATCTTTGCTTGCTAGTTGCTTCGTTCTATCGCTATGATGTGGCTACCTATCACTTGTTTATCAAGCCTCCCAAATTGCCATGTCAGCCTCTAACATTTTTCACCGTCCTAGCTAAACCGTTGCTTGGCTATCTTACCGCTTTGCTCAGCCCCTCTGATAGCATTGTTAGTTGCAGGTGAAGTTGAAGATTGCACCATGTTGGACCGGATTATGTTGGGATATCACAATATCTCTTATTTAATTAATGCATCTATATACTGGGTAAAGGGTGGAAGGCTCGGCCTTATGCCTGGTGTTTTGTTCCACTCTTGCCGCCTTAGTTTCCGTCATACCGGTGTTATGTTCCTTGATTTTGCGTTCCTTACGTGGCCGGGTGTATGGGACCCCCTTGACAGTTTGCTTTGAATAAAACTCCTCCAGCAAGGCCCAACTTTGGTTTTAACATTTGCCACCTAAGCCTTTTTCCCTTGGGTTCTGCAGACTAAAGGGTCATCTTTATTTTAACCCCCCCGGGCCAGTGCTCCTCTGAGTGTTGGTCCAAGCTAGAGCCCTTTGCAGCGCCCCCTCAGGGAAACTTGAGGTCTAGTTTTAGTTGTACGGATTGCTCATCCGTTGTGCCCTAAGAATGAGATTTGTGCAGCTCCTATAGGGATTTGTCGGCACAGTCGGGTGGTCTTGCTGGTTTTGTTTTACCATTGTCGAAATGTCTTGTAACTGAGATTCCGAGACTGACCGGGTCTTCCCGGGAGAAGGAATATCCTTCGTTGGCTGTGAGAGCTTATAATGGGCTAAGTTGGGACACCCCTGCAGGGTATAAACTTTCGAAAGCCGTGCCCGCGGTTATGTGGCAGTTGGGAATTCGTTAATATCCGGTTGTAGAGAACTTGACACCAGATTCGATTTAAAATACCCAACCGTGTATGTAACCGTGATGGTCTCTTTTCGAGTGGGTCGAGAAGTGAACATGGTTTGTGTTATGTTTGAACGCAGATAGTTTTAGGATCACCCCTTGATAACTTCTAGCTTCTCGACCGTTCCGTTGCTTCTCTTCTCGCTCTTGTTTGCGTATGTTAGCCACCATTTTGCTTAGTGCTTGCTGCAATTCCAACTCATTACCACTTCCTACCCATAAGTTTAAATAGTGTTGATGTCGCGGGTTTTGAGATTGCTGAGTCCTCGTGACTCACCAGATACTATCACAACAGCTGTAGGTGCCGATGATACTAGTGCAGGTGATGTAACCGAGCTCATATGGGAGCTCAATGAAGATCTTGGTCGTTGCTATGTTTGGTTTCATGTTGATCAGTAGTGGAGCCCAGTTGGGATGATCGGGGATCTAGCAGTTGGGTTATCTTCTTTTCTTTTGGATTTTTCCGTAGTCGGACTATGTGTGTACTCTGAATGATGTATGATTTATTTAAGTACTTGTGTGAAGTGGCGATTGTAAGCCAACTCTTTATCCCAGTCTTGTTCATTACATGGGATTGTGTGAAGATGACCCTTCTTGCGACAAAACCACAATGCGGTTATGCCTCTAAGTCGTGCTTCGACACGTGGGAGATATAGCCGCATCGTGGGTGTTACAGATGAAATGAGCTACCTTCGTCAACCGATCGACTACAGCCCATATCAAGTCATAGCCTGAACGAGTCCTGGGCAATCCCGTGATAAAATCCATGCCTAGCTTGTCCCACTTCCATTCGGGTATCGGCAATGGCTGTAGCAATCCTGCTGGCTTCTGATGCTCTGCCTTCACTCGCTGACATACATCACATACTGCTACATAGTCAGCAATATCTTTCTTCATTCTGGTCCACCAGAAACTGTCCATCAAATCCAGATACATCTTGGTATTTCCTGGGTGAATCGAATACGGCGAATCATGGGCCTCCTGCAGAATCAACTTCCTGATCTCTGGGTCATTAGGCACATATACACGATCCTCAAACCATAAAGTATCGTGCTCATCCTCATGAAATCCTTTAGCCTTTCCTTTGCTCATCCTTTCCTTTATCTCGGCAATCTCTTTATCAGTCTTCTGAGCTTCTCTGATCTTATGCATCAAGGTAGACCGAATTTCCAATGCTGCTACATAGCCTCTCGGAACTATTTCCAAACATAGCTCGCGAATATCCTCGGCTAACTCCTTGGGTAACCCTCCGGTCATGAGTGTATTGACATGACTCTTGCGACTCAATGCATCGGCTACTATGTTAGCCTTTCCGGGATGATAGTGTAACTTCATATCATAATCCTTGATGAGCTCCAACCATCTCCTCCATCTGAGATTCAACTCCTTCTGCTTGAAGATATACTTCAAACTCTTGTGATCGGTGTATAGCTCACAATGGTTTCCGATGAGAAAGTGTCTCCAGGTCTTCAACGCATGCACTACAGCTGCTAACTCCAAATTGTGGGTAGCATAATTTAGCTCATGAGGTTTAAGCTATCATGAGGCATATGAAACAACTCTTCCCTCCTGTATAAGCACTGCTCCAAGTCCTCGACGAGAAGCGTCGCAATACACTTGGTAATCCTTGTGTTGATCTGGAAGAATCAACACTGTGGCTGTAACCAAACGTTTCTTCAACTCCTGAAAACTGGCTTCACAATCCTCAGTCCATTTGAACTTGGTGTCCTTCTTCAACAATTCCGTCATGGGCTTTGCAATCTTAGAGAAATTCTCGATGAACCTCCTGTAGTATCATGCGAGTCCAAGAAAACTCCGGATCTCTCCAACTGAGGTGGGTGCTTCCCAGTTAGTCACAGTGACAACCTTGGTGGGGTCTACTGCTATTCCTTCTCTGGATATAACATATCCAAGGAATCCAACTTCCTTCAACCAAAATTCACACTTGCTGAACTTGGCATATAACTGATGTTCTCTAAGCTTCTCAAGAACGAAACACAAATGCTTCTTGTGCTCCTCTTCATTCTTCGAGTAGACCAATATATTATCAATGAACACCACGACGAACTTATCCAAAAACTCCATAAACACCTTGTTCATCATGTTCATGAAATAGGCGGGCGCATTAGTCAGACCGAATGACATAACGGTATACTCATATAGCCCGTACCTTGTGGTAAAAGCTGTCTTAGGTATATCCTGCTCTCGAATCTTCAGCTGGTGGTATCCTGATCGCAGATTGTTCTTGGAAAATACTTTAGCTCCTTGCAACTGGTCAAACAAATCATTGATCATCGGCAGTGGGTACTTGTTCTTGATCGTCACTTCATTCAACCCGCGATAATCAACAACCATCCTCAACGATCCATCCTTCTTCTCCACTAAAAGCACTGGTGATCCCCAAGGTGTTGAACTTGGGCGAATATAATCTTTATCCAGTAACTCCTTAATCTGCTTTTTAATTTCCTCCAAATCCTTTGCAGGCATCCGATACGGTCTCTTTGATATTGGCCCTGTGCCTGGCAAAAGCTCAATCAAAAATTCAATGTCTCGATCTGGTGGCATGCCTGGCAACTCCTCTAGAAATACATCAGGGAAATCCATCACCACTGGTACTTCCTCCTGTACAACTCCTGATAAGGAATTCACTTGAGTCCTCTTCGGCACATGCCGAGATACATACTTAATCCTTCTTCCTTCTGGGGTGGTGAGCATAATCGACTTACTGGTACAATCAATGTTCCCTCCATACTTTGATAACCAATCCATGCCTAATATTACATCCAGTCCTTGTGACTCCAATACTATTAGGTCTGAGGGGAACACGTAGTTACCAATCCTTAATGGTAACCGATCACAGCATAGGCTAGCCATATACTCTGCTCCTGGCGAGGTTACTAACATGGGTGACCTAAAGGCTTGGGTTGGCAGGTTATACTTATCCACAAATCCCTTTGATATGTATGAATGTGATGCACCAGTATAAAAAAAACGATTGCAGTAAATGACTTAACAAAAAACTTACCTATAACTGCATCGGGTTGCGCTTCAAGTCCTCCATGCTAACGTGGTTCACTTGTCCCCTGTTGAAAGGGTTGGGCTTCTTCCCAAAGCTTCCATTTCCATTTCCATTCTTTGGTTCAGAACACTCCGTGGCGTAATGTCCATTCTTCCCACTGAGGGAGTCCTGGATTAGGGGGTATCCGGCCGGCCGGACTATATACATCGTCCGGACTATTGGAGCGTGAAGATACAAGACTCAAGACTCCGTCCCGTGTCCGGTTGGAACTCTCCTTTGCGTGGAAGACAAGCTTGGCGATCCGGATATTGTATTTCCTTCCTTGTAACTGACTCCATGTAAACCCTAGCCTTCTCTGGTGTCTATATAAACCGAAGAGGTTGGTCCTTAGAAGGCCGATCACAATTACAATCATAATCATCATAGGCTAGCTTCTAGGGTTTAGCCTCTACGATCTTGTGGTAGATCTAATCTTGTATTACCCATATCATCAATATTAATCAAGCAGGAAGTAGGGTTTTACCTCCATCGAGAGGGCCCGAACATGGGTAAACATTGTGTCCCTCGCTTCCTGTTACCATCAGCCTAAGACGCACAGATCGGGACCCCCTACCCGAGATCCGCCGGTTTTGACACCGACATTGGTGCTTTCATTGAGAGTTCTTATGTGTCATTGCTGCAAGGCTTGATGGCTCCCTCAATCATCAACGACACGGTCCAGGGCGAGACTTTTCTCCCCGGACAGATCTTCGTGTTCGGTGGCTTCGCACTGCGGGCCAATTCGCTTGGCCATCTGGAGCATGTCGACAGCTACGCCCCTGGCCACCAGATCAGGTTCGGAAACCTGAACTACACGGCCGATATCCGCGGAGACTTGATCCTCGACGGAATCGGGCCTGTGCCAGGAGCGCTGGACAGTCACGATGAGCACGGCTTAGACCTGCTGTCGGACAATGCTCGAGATATCACCCCTGCAGTAGCCCCGGACCTAAATCCGGATCAGACTGCATGGTCCAAGGACGGGTGGATGGACCCCGCCCCGTCAGTCGCACACTCATCGGTGGTAGAGCCAAACACATGCCTCATCTCTAAGGAAGCCTGTGACTCCGGACCCCCGGACTCGCATCCGGTTGTAGGTCCCAGTCCGCGCGCTCCCGAGCCCGCCGAGCCTGGTTGGGCTCCGATAATGGAGTTTACCGCTGCGGATATCTTCCAGCACTCGCCCTTTGGCGACATGCTGAACTCGTTAAAATCTCTCTCTTTGACGGGAGACTCTTGGCCGAACTATGTCCGGCTCGAGTGGGAAGCATGCGACGAAGGAATACGTTGCCCACCCACCACCCATTTCATTGCCACAATCGATGAATTAACCGACATGCTTGACTTCAACTCCGAAGACATAGACGGTATGGACGGCGATGCAGGAGAAGAATAGGAACCACTACTCACAGGATGGTGGATAGACACCCCGTCGTACGATATATACATTGTGGACACGCCTAAGGAGGACGACGGCGACAATCCGGAAGATAAAACCCTTGGGCAAAAACCAAAGCGACGGCGCAGACGCCACTCCAAGTCCAGCAACAGTAAAAATAGCAACAAGAGTGCCAGAAAGATCGACACCCCAGTCAACTCCGAAGGCAACAACGACCATATGGACCCAAGGATGGAGCAGGACGAGCCAGGTCACGCTGAACACAGTTCACAGCAGACGCCCGATCACAATGATCCCGAGGGACAAGTTCATCAAACTAACCTAGGACAAGAACAAAGTCCGGATGATGATGCATTCATCATCCCGGAAACATGCGTGGAATGAGATAACCTCCACAGAAGGCTTATGGCCACAACGAGAAGTCTAAAGAAGCAGAAGCAACGGCTAAAGGCCGCACAGGAAACGCTCAATCGCAGATGGAATAAAGTGCTAGACACTGAAGAAAGATACGACGACGATCGCCATACAAAGAGCTATCCAAAACGCAAGCTACTGCCAGAATTCGATGACGAGGCCGTTCCACCAAAGAATAACACGACCAGGAGGCCAGAGGTACCACTTCATAACCGCAACAGAGCAGCTGCCGACGCCGTGCACGATTTACGCGAGCACCTGGATAAGAAAGCCGGCGCGGCCGGGTCCATCTACGGATCTAAAGGACACACCCCAGCGAGGGACTATGGTCACCAAAACGATCATACCAACCAAATACTAGTTTGGAATAAACACCGAACACAACAACAGCCGACGGCATGCCACACCACGTCCAGATACAGAGGGGTTGCTCACCCCCTGTGCTTCACCGAAGAAGTACTGGACCATGAATTTCCACAAGGTTTTAAACCTGTGAACATAGAGGCATACGACGGAATGACAGATCTAGGGGTCTGGATCGAGGATTTTATCCTGCATATTCACATGGCTCGAGGGGATGACCTCCACGCCATCAAATACCTTCCCCTCAAGTTGAAGGGACCAGCTCGACACTGGTTGAAAAGCCTCCCCGAAAATTCAATTGGGAGTTTGGAGGAACTCGAGGACGCTTTCAGGGCCAATTTTCAAGGGACTTATGTCCGGCCTCCGGATGCGGACGATTTAAGTCACATAATCCAACAGCCCGGAGAGTCTGCCCGCAAGCTTTGGAACAGATTCCTCACTAAGAAGAATCAAATTGTCGATTGTCCGGATGCCGAAGCGTTAGCGGCATTTAAACACAGCATCCGCGATGAGTGGCTTGCCAGACACCTCGGCCAGGAAAAGCCAAGGACAATGGCAGCCTTAACAAGCCTTATGACCCGCTTTTGTGCAGGTGAAAATAGCTGGTTGTCCCGTAAAGGCACCAGCGACCCAAGCACATCTGAAATAAGGGACGGCAACGGGAAGCCACGTCGTAATAAAAACAAATGTCAAAACAAGGAAGAGAGCCCGGACAACACAACGGTCAATGCCGGATTCAGGGGCTCTCGACCCGATCAGCAAAAGAAGCCATTTAAAGGCAGTAAAGACGGACCGTCCGGTCTGAACAGAGTCCTGGACAGACCGTGCAAAATTCATGGCACCCCCGACAAACCTGTGAACCACACGCACAGAGAGTGCTGGGTCTTCAAGCAGGCCGGCAAATTAAATGCCGAACACAAGGGAAGGGAAACACAAAGTGAAGACAAGGATGAACCTCGCCAGCTGAACACTGGGGGACAGAAAAAATTCCCACCAGAGGTTAAAATAGTAAACATGATCCACGCGACTCACACATCCACGAGAAGGCACGAACGTGCGCTCAGAGACGCGTACGATATAGAGCCCATCATCCTCACACCTAACTACTAGATGGCTTGTCTGATCACCTTTGATCACACGAACTGCCTGACTAGTATTCGGCGCGGAGGATTAGAGGCCTTGGTGCTTGACCCAATAATCAACGGATACCATCTCACCCACGTCCTCATGGACGGCGGCAGCAGTCTCAATTTAATATACCAGGACACTGTCCGCGGGATGGGGATAGACCCATCTAGAATTAGCCAAAGCAACACCACCTTTGAAGGTGTGATGCCAGGCGTTGAAGCTTATAGCAGGGGCTCCGTCATACTAGAGGTAACATTCGGCTGACCAGGCAACTCCAAAAGCGAAGAACTACTCTTTACCATCGCACCCTTCCAAAGCGGCTATCACGCGTTGCTTGGAAGAGCGGCCTTCGCCCGCTTCAACGCAGTACCACACTATGCCTACCTTACACTCAAGATGCCCAGTCCACATGGCGTCATCACCGTTAACGGAAACACAAATCGCTCTTCACGCGTGGAGGAACACGCGATGGCTCTAGCGGCCGGACTCTAAGCGGCCTCCGATACCAAAAAGCATGACTGGTCGTTAAGACCATGGACACGGTTAGACGAGTCTGGCAGCCCGAATAAAAATGAGCCAGGGCGCCGTATATGTAATCCCATAGAGGACACCAGGGGCTATACATATTTAATAAAACCCCACCGTTGGCCTGACCTTATTTACAGGCCAACGCCCTACACTTTTACCATCCATCGCACGCTTACGTCATACTCTTTTACACGAGTTTTTCTTTTTCACAGACACAATGCATGTGATACCCTTCCAGGAAATGGCACAACGGAGACAAAGGCGCAGACGTGCAGCAGGGCCCTGCTCAAAGGTTTCTCTTTAGATTAAGCCCCTGTGTAAACCTTTTATATTGCCTCTTGTTGTTTACACATCCCATGGGTACTATGCCCACGGAGGATACTGCCGTTATTGGCATTTCGCCACGGCAGACCGATGCACGTACCTAGAAATACAGGGTTTATAATGAAAGGGCGCTCTTCAGCCCATTTTTTTACAAAGTCCGAATACCTTCGGGAGTGTTCGGCGTCATGAGTTTGGCCTTATATGCATCAGTCCGAATCATGTCTTTGGTCAAATGTTGGGTTTGCCCGACTCCTGGGTTTGCCGCCTTACGTTCCGTTCTTGTCGGCTGAGGCGGCCAAAGGAGAACTACTGCGATTGTGCCCTGGTTATTCTGAATGAGCACCTCAGTAGAGAAAGCCGAAAACTGACTGTCATAATACAGCGAGAGACTGTTCAACCACTCGAAGACTTATCGGAATCTTTAGGATTCCTCCGCATTAACGAAGGACCGTTTCCCGGTCATGTACACACGCGCCCGTATTCGGATGCATGCGAAGGTACCAGGGGCTACATAGTAGCCCCACCGTTAAAGTCCCATGGCTAAGCGAAAGTGTTACAGCTATATAGTCCGGTTGCCTAGTTCGACAAGCGATCACCTCCTTAATGGACCAAGACGTTGGATCAAGTGTGATTATGCATATTTTTCGCGAACACCCCCGCATTGTATGCGTGGGGGCTGAAGCCAACGACTGCTAACTTTCAGATTACACATATACATAAAAACGGCCGCGCAGGAGACACAATAATACTTTCAGGCAAAAAGTATAAATATAGCCTTGTAATCAAAATAACATTGTTCTTACAATGATTCAATTTGTCACTGGAACAAGACATTATTCGAGCACTGCGCTTCTATTAAGCGGCCACCTTCTGTTACCTGCTCTAAGTAGTGCTCGGCCTGATACTGGCCTCCCGCCGGATTCTGGGTCGCCACAATGGTGGCCTCCATATCTGTCCAATATGTTTTAACGCGGGCAAGAGCCATTCGTGCACCCTCTATGCACGCTGACCTTCTCATGGCGTCGATCTGAGATACGACCCCGAGGAATTGTTGCACCAAACCAAAGTAACTGTCCGGCTTCGGCTCCTTCGGCCAAAGATGGTCTATTACAGACTGCATGGCAAGCCCGGACAGCCTATGAAGTTCCGCCACGGCAGCCATCTTCTCACTCAACGGCAGTGGGCGCGCGGGAGCATTGAATTGCGACCAGAAAAGCTTCTCCACTTCTTTATCACCTTGATCCTCGAAAAACTTGGCTGCATCAGCTGTACTCTTCGCCAAGTCCGCATATGCGTCTGCAGGACTCCAGCGTCCATCCAGGGGAGCATACTTCGGATCCAAAAACTTCGCCCGCAGTAAGTAGGAGCCCCTAGCCGCGATTTTACCGGCCTGTGGAAGCTCCTCCCGCACACCCCTGACTTCGGTCCACATCTCCTTGGTGGCATTAAGTGCCTTGTTCAGGTCAGCCGAATTCACCCGACTCTCCTTCTCAAGCAACTCATAATGGTCGGCGGCATTTTTTAACTCCACAGCCATTTCGGCTATCTTTTCCTCGCTTCAGTGATGAGCAGCCTGTTCGGCTCTCAACTCTTCGGCCGCCTTTAGGGCAGCCGCATTGCTAGCCCGAACTTGTTCCTTGGCCTAGGCAAGTTCCGCCCTCAGGGCTTCTACGGCAGCAGCTCCATCTGCAGTCCAAACATATCGCATTAATATTATGCCCCTCTCATATTTTCCTATACAACATAATAAGAAAAAACAGAACACATACCTTGTGACTCGTTCAGCCGCTCATTCACCAGCGCGATATCGGCATCAATAGATTTGATCTGCCTCCTTAGTTTGGCAACTTCAACGGACTGGTCGGTTGTCGGACCCTTAGATACATGCGCATATGTACAACACAATCATTACTTACACAATATGATCCCCCGTTTGCCGCCTAGGGCGGGCAACCAGAGTCTCGGGAGCTACTATCCATATGGAGCATACCTAGCGCGTGCCTCACAGCCAAAAAATAGTGTATTTTTTACTACATACCTCAAAGCCTCTGAGCAGGCTCGTAAATGCTTCATTCAAACCGCTTGTGGCGGATGAAATTTTCCTGAGCATCGTGCTCATTAATGAGCGGTGCTCCTCCGAGAGTGCAACTCGCTCCAGAAAGCCCGTCAGTATGTCCGGTCGGACACCGAACTGTGCTGGACCCTTCTCATCGCCCCCCGTGGGAGCCAAACGCTCCGGCCTCAGGGCGGCTGATGTATTAGCTTCTGCCTTTGGCAGATCCGGACTCCTCCGTGACGACACCTCGGTGTCGCCCGTCTCATGAGGCGGAGAGGTGGGTGGGGTCTCGCTCTCCATCATCTCCGGAGGAAGATCCCCCGAAGACGAACTCTGTTGAGAAGAGCTGCTAGCCGGACTGCAAAAATGAATCCTGGTTATTGATCTCAGAGAAATGCAGTACTTTCGAATTTACGATTAACTCACAGGTCGGTTGAGGGCTGGCCCGTTGGCAGGCATGACATGGCGAGGATGCCCGTCGGGGGGAGAGCCCCCCCTATGACGCTTTCTTCCCCTGTTTGGGCATCTCCGTCTCCAATTCTTCGGAGGCGACCCTTTTCTTCCTGCGCGGGGAGGAGGCCTTGGATTCCCCTCCCTGACTATCCTCCTTTGGGGAGGAAGCAATCCCCCTGGTTCGGATGCGCAGTGTGTGAAGTTCGGCTTCACTGTCCTTTCCTTCATCTTTTCCTGAGGGCATTTTGCTAAGCACCCGGCCAAGCGTCTTGGCTATGGTAGGACTAGGCGAGCCTTCGGGAAGTGGCACCGGACATCTGATTCTCTCCGCCTTGCCAAGCCATTCCTGGCCACGGAGGGTTTTCTGAATAATGACTATGACAAATATAAACGAAGTGTCCGGTTTCAAGGTTACTTACTTGGGTATCTGTGCGATTGCAGCTTAAGCCCGCATCCTCGGTGGTGTCCGGGCACTTTACTTGTGGTCCGAAGAATAACTTACACATCCCTTCGAGCTTTAGGCTGAAGAAGTGCTTAATAGTCCGCGGACCCTCTGGATTGAACTCCCACATCCGTAGAGGCCGGAGTTTGCAAGGCAACATCCGTCGGATTAGCATTACTTGAATTATGCTGACAAGGTTAATGTCCTTCTCAAGAAGCTTCCGGATACGGCTCTGCAGTATTGGTACATCACCAGCGGGCCCCCAATTCTGTCCTACATCGATCCATGACGCTAATTGTGACAGAGGGCCCGAGAGGAACTCGTGGGCGGCCACCCACTTTGTGCCTCTGGGAGCCGTGACAGAGAACCACCTCCGCTGTCTTACATCAGATACTTTTGGGAAAGAACCCTCTGGCCATGGGGCATCGGCGTTCCTGCTTATTATGGCACCTCCGCACTCCACATGTCGCCCCTCGATCATTTTCGGCTTCACAGTGAAGGTCTTGACCCATAAGCCGAAGTGTGGAGTGACGTGGAGAAAAGCCTCGCACACAACAATGAACGACGAGATATGGAGGATAGCGTCCGGAGCTAGATCATGAAAATCTAACCCGTAATAGAACATGAGCCCCCTCACAAAGGGATCAAGGGTGAGGCCCAAGCCGCGGAGGAAGTGAGGAACAAATACAACGCTCTCATTGGGCTCGGGTGTAGGGATGACCTGCCCTGGAGTGGGAAGCCTGTGCTGGATGTCGGCAGTCAGATATCCAACCTCCCTGAGCCTCGCAATGTCCTCCTCTTGGATCGAGGAGGCCACCCATCGACCTTGAGGGTTGGATCCGGACATATTGGAGGGTCTGGGGTGTTTGAGCTTGGGTCTCGAGTGTTATAACTCAAGGTGCGAAAAGGTGCAAGGGTGGTGGAAAAGAGGCATAGGCCTCGGCCCCTTTATAAAGGGGGTGAATATCAAGAGTCCTCAGCGTGACCGCTTGAGGCTTATCTAAAAACACACGGAGTCATACCAACGGTCGTCGTGGGGTTATGCATGCCCATATTGATGGAAGATCCCGTAATAGGAGGAACACGGTGTCTGCTTTGGCAGGGCGTGCCAATAAAACCGCCCCGCAACGCGAGTCGAGGTGGGCCAAGAAACGCAGGTTTGTGTTGGATCGGGCCATGATGCAAGGGCACGACGTACAAAGATTGCCAGCAGATTAGATTTATGCTATGTTCCCTGCGATAGTATGTGAGGATCATCTCGCATATCCGGACACGGTCTAAGTGTTCGATAATTACCTTGGAGTATTCGGAGAAGGAACCCGCCTTGCAATGCCGAAGACAAGACTGCGCGCCGGACTCGTCGTCATTGAAGCCTGGTTCAGGGGCTACTGAGGGAGTCCTGGATTAGGGGGTATCCGGACGGCCGAACTATATACATCGTCCGGACTATTGGAGCGTGAATATACAAGACTCAAGACTCTGTCCCGTGTCCGGATGGGACTCTCCTTTGCGTGGAAGACAAGCTTGGCGATCCGGATATTGTATTTCCTTCCTTGTAACCGACTCCATGTAAACCCTAGCCTTCTCCGGTGTCTATATAAACCGGAGAGGTTGGTCCTTAGAAGGCCGATCACAATTACAATCATAATCATCATAGGCTAGCTTCTAGGGTTTAGCCTCTACGATCTCGTGGTAGATCTACTCTTGTACTACCCATATCATCAATATTAATCAAGAACGAAGTAGGGTTTTACCTCCATCGAGAGGGCCCGAACCTGGGTAAACATTGTGTCCCTCGCTTCCTATTACCATCAACCTAAGACGCACAGATCGGGACCCCCTACCCGAGATCCGCCGGTTTTGACACCGACACCCGCACTTGAAACAAGTAATGTGACTTAGATCCTTCTTGGTGGGCGTTGCTAGGTTGGAATGGTTCTGGTCGTTGCTTCCTCCATTCCCATTCCCATTCTTGGGGCCACTATGGTTATTCAAACTTCCTTCATTGGAATTATGGCCTCCATGGTTATGGTGAATGTGTCCTCCGAGTACGGGGTAAAACGGGGCCTCTGCTGAGCTCCTGAATTGTAGTTCCCTTGTCCGTACTTCCTCTTGTGGTTGTCTATCTGCTGCTGCTTCTCTTCAATCATGAGAGCTCTATCTACCAACTCCTGGTAGTTGCTGAAACTTGCCAACATCAACGGCATGCTCAGCTCATCATCTCCTGCTTAGCAGCATCTGTAGCGATGTCATCCGGGGTATAACATGCTAACTTGCTAAAATCATCCACATACTAGCCCACTGTGCGTCCTCCTTGGTGCAAGTTGTGAAACTCGCGCTTCTTCATGGCCATAGCTCCTGCTGAAACCTGGGTAGTGTGGAAAGCCTGCTAAAACTGATCCCATGTAATAGTGTCAATGGGGTAAATGGCTGTGAAATTCTCCCACCATGATGCTGCGGGTCCATCAAGCTGATGTGCGGCAAAATGCACTCTCTCCGCATCTGTGCATCCGACAGTGGTTAGCTCCCTTCCAATCTTGCGGAGCCAATCATCTACAACTATCGGCTCGGTGCTACTAGAGAACACTAGCGGATTCAGCCTTAGGAAACGGGCTAAGTGATCAACATGTGGTGGTGGTGGTGGGTTATTGTTGTTGTTGTTCCCCTGATTCTTATTCTGGACTAATAGCTGCATTAGGGTATTCTGCTGCTGGATCAACTGAGTGAGCTCCGATGGGAAAGCAAATCCATTGTCACGTCTCAGAGGCATCTGATGGGTTTTAGAAAAGGTGAGAAAACAGAATAGAATGAGGTCTAAAGGGAAAACACTACCCATATGCACATGAGACAAACACAGTCATATCACTTCAATCAATTCAAACAAGGTCATACAATCGGTCTAACTATCGTTACAAAAGTGCTCGGACTATAGTATATACATGGGGGAATACTACTACTGATATGGTGGTCGACTAGAAGTTTTAATCGGTGGAAGACTCCATGATATCTGCTCCAGCTTCATCAACATAGTCATCATCTCTATCGCCTGGGTCTGAGTCGGTGTCGTCGATGATGATGTAGTCCTCCGAACGAATGTCCTTGGAATCATCGTCATCTCCTCCTGGCGCGGGGTCTCCCATGAATACTCCTAGCTTCCTCGTCAGATCGTCATTCTTCTCCATGAGTATTGTCATTTCCTCCTCATATCCATCGCGTGTAGACTTGAGTTCTTCCTCTAGCTCTGTGATCCTGGTCATTGCCTTCTTCAGATCTATCATGCCTGCGCACATCTGGTTCTCCTGGCGACGAATGTGCTGGTTTAACTCCTGGATGAAAGCTGCAATGGATCTATCCCTCCTGGTGCTAATCATCTCCCATTGCTCATCTCGGTGCCCACAAATCTGGTAGATAGTATCCTTGAGATCCTTGTGGTAAACTTCTCCAATGCGTCCCATGGTGATGTGGGATGCCATGCTCTTTCCTAGACTCCAGGTTGGTGCATCAAAGGAAAACTCTATGGGCTCAGTGACTGACATGAACGTCCTTCCTGGAACTTGCACTCCAATCATCCAACGCTCCTCTTCTGGTAAACTTGGCGATGTAGGTCCCGGTGAAGCTTGGTATTCCGATGCTCAGGTACCTAGCAACTTCCTTCAAGTGTCGTCCAAAAGAAGTGTCTTCATCCGGTTGTGTAAACTTGTTCCTTGTGTCCGCCTAGAGTAGAAAAGAGGAGAGGAGTCAGAAATGAGAAGAGAGGAGTGACCTATGGTTTTAGCTTAGTGGTCGTGTCCTATAGTCAGCGTGTGCTCTGATACCATCTTGTAGCGACCAGACCTCAAACAGTCTAGTCTCTGTGCACTAGTGTCATCCCTGGATCGGTAATGCTGACACGCACAGTACTTGAGGATTTATAACTGACTTTCAATCACACACTTATTACATCGAATGTCTCAAAAGAGAACTTATTACAATAATATGGCATAAGGCCATCTAGAAACAATAACAGCGGAAGGCTTGGAAGATAAAGTGAGTTCATTAAACTCTAACGGCATAGCTGAGTGAACGACAATGACCTATGGCACCTTACTCGCCGTCTGAAAAGTCTGCAACATGAAATGTTGCAGCCCGAAACGGGTCACCACATGGAATATGCTGGCAATGTAACACATAGAGTAATGAACAGAATGAATTCTATCACACATAGAGCTCTACGGTTACAGTTTGCATAAAGCCAATTTTTCCCTACAACAAAGGAATAAATTTTATTTAACTATCATGGTGGTTGATAAACATTGAGAAGGTTCCTTCAACTCAATCCCAATTAAGCATCATCATTAAACCCAACAAATTATTTTAGAGTGATGAGATCAACATGATAATCCAAGAACCAGATACTCAAGATGCCCATAACCGGGGACACGGCTAACCATGATTAGTTTGTACACTCTGTAGAGGTTTGTGCACTTTTCCCCACAAGACTCAAACACATCCATGATCGGAGATTCGAGACATAGTCTTTCTGAAGCATTAACTCTCTACTCTGGGTAGACAGTACCACCTCCAACCCACTACATCTACTAGTCTACCTCTTCAAGAGCTTCACGTAACTTACTTAACTATGCGAGAGCCCATATTGGCTTGTGGCTACACATGGAAGTTTCCAGCATAATAATCTTATGATCCCTTTGAGCCTGGGTGGCATTCCATCGGGTAACCACACGGGTACTCTAGGATTCCCTTGGGCAAGCACTGGGTTCTCCAGGTGCCCTGACAACCACTGGGTACTCCAGGGTGCCTCAACCAATCCACCCAGATGTGTATTTAAGTAGCCACCTTAAGTTAACCATTAATTAACAATACTCACATATGTCATGGATACCCTCACCCAATCCACGTCTACGAGCATAGCATAGCAATATAAGCATAACTTAGAAGTAACTCCCAAAGGTTTGATAATAAAAGGGCAATAGGTTCTACCTCATCATCTACTTCCCAAACCCACGTGTTATTCAGATCCTAACTATGCAATGTTTGAGGGTTGTAACTCATGCATAAAACTGGGTAATAAAGAGTCTGATCAAAGTGTTACTTGCCTTGCTGATGATCCGCAAAACCTAGGGACTCGTAGTAGCACGCTTCGCACTCCGGGCACTCTATCACAAACAAACAACAATATACATAATCACTCAACTAGAAGCATGGGTAAAACTCAAAAAAAAGATCTAACCAGAAAGTTCAACTAAAGAACTTGGTTTGCAAAAAGAATCATAACAAATGGAGCAACAGGACTCAAACTACGAAAGAAACAAGATCCGTTTACTAATCTGGACTAAAGTCAAATTTTACAGTACCAAAATCTTGTTCAAGTTTGTTAAACATAAAAAGGGCTTCGAGACGAAGATCTAGGTGCTTGAATCACCTAAATCAGATAAACGAGCGAAAAGATAAACTAAAACGAAGATCAGGGCAGAAATCGCGATTGAAAATAATCACGGAAATACCCTGGAAAATCAAACGCGACAAACAGTCTAACAAACGAACAATGTTCGTTAAAACGAACATGCGGACGAACGTCCGCTATTCAACTAAACCAAAAAAAACCGAACTGATCTGAAAATAAAAACTAGATTTAGGGTTTCGAAAAAAACCGAATGGTTTTTCTAGGAAAACCGGTGGCGGCGGCTACCTCGGCGGCCGCGGGGTCGGTGGCGGCGGCGG